>NW_020175669.1:562731-584135 GCF_003031525.2 Neophocaena asiaeorientalis asiaeorientalis
GTGGGGGGGGGTGAGGGGATGAATGAACGAATGCCCACTAAAACTCAAATGCAAGCCAATCTTTGCCCATCAAAATCCTACCCATTCCTTGAGGTATGTCTCAAATTCTACTTCCTTCATGTATATGTTCCTTCCCTTGGCCCCAATTTGATATGATTTCCAGCTTCTCTGATTTCCCCTGGAGTTTTGTCAAACCCTCTCTCATGGAGTGATTTTATTCTCCCTAATGCTAACAACTTATCAGGAAGCTCTCCCTTACTCATTGACATACTCCTTGAACCCTGGAGATGCATCTATCTCCACCCCCACCCTTGCCTGCTAACCCAGCCCTTGACACTGCTCAGTGCTATGATACATTACGTGGGTTTGTTGCTAAATTGAATTGCATATTTTCCCACATTTTGGTTGGATCTACAGTTTCTTCTCCTTAGACATGTGATAGCTTCAGCTTTTTACAAAATCTTGTTCTACAAAGAAGAAAGAGAAAGACCCGCTGGCCAGTGTGGAAGCTTCGTAGGAGCATTCAGCTCTTTGCATCCTTCCCATGCACACACCTCCAACCAAAACTACTCACAGGAGAGCCAGCCAAACTCCCTAGAAAACTGACACAGCCAGGCATTCACACTTCAGAAAAAATAAAGATTCAGAACGGGAAAAAAAAAATCATTATGGGCTGCAGCCATCACACAGTGAGAAGCACTAATTATTCTGTGTAGCCTGAGTTTTTCTTAGTAGGCAAACTCTTTTGAATATTAACAAATATTTATTTAGGAATTAATAATTGACATCTATTAAAGCGTAATTTATGGAGAATGAATTCCTCTTGGTTTGGGTTCCCACTGCTGGGCTACATCTGGCTGCTCCAGGAGTGACTCTTTTCTTTTGTTAAAGCAAGATGCAGGGGGAGAACTCGAGCTGGGAACAGGGACGCGCTTCAGTGGCTGCACAGAACAAAGTGTAGTAGGAGGGCGCCAGGTTAGGACTCAGCCCGGACACTGCCACTCCTGTTTGTGTGGCCTTGGGAGAGTTCTTACCCTCCAGAGCCTCCCTTCCAAGGCTAAGAAACAGTCATCTTTATGTCTACCTTTATTTAGGTGGACATGCTTGGTTCGAGTAAAGGAAATTATTTTGTGTTGGCTTGAACAATTCAGGGGAATTTGGGTAAGCAGCTGGATCGTCTCCTGAAGCCCTGCCCAGGGGTGTGGCTGGGCATCAGGAGCCCCTGGGAGCCAGGGCTGGTTAGCTCTCAGCTCACTTTCTGGCTCTCACCTCTGCTCTTCTCCATGCACCTGCTTTTCTCATCCCTTCTTTGGACTCCATGACAAAAGCTGCCTCCTTGTAGCTCCTGAGCTTTCCCGATCCGGGTGCTGCCGTAGAAGACAGTGTGACTATCCCATTTTGTCCCCATTTCTATCTAGCTCTGAGTAGTGCTGGCTGCTTAGTGGAGAGGTACCTGTTACACAACCAACCATGGACAGGAGCACAGGGTACTGTTTACTAAATCGCCTTCCAGGTACCACTGTTTATTCGCTCATTCGTTCATTCATTCATTCAACAACCATTGACCAAGAGCCCACTCTGTGCCAGGAACTTTCCGGGTGCTGAGCAGTGAATGAGGCAGAGAGGTGTGTGGATCAGAGAGGTCACTCTTGTCCCCGAGAACAGGTCATTCCAAGAGAAGCAGCATCGGCAGAGAATCAACAGGAAACCATTCACTCATCTAATTCTGCGAGGCTGTGGGAGAAGCACAAGGAAAGCTCTAAGTCTTCGTAAAATTATAAGAGATTATTCTGTTATCAGACATTTTTAGGGAAAACTAATAAGAAATTAGAGAAAGAGGAAATGGAAGAATGGAGAAAGAAGGCAAGAGAAAAAGGAAAGACCACGGAAATAGAAACAACAGGGAGGTTGATTTTGGACCAATATAAGACTTAGTTTTACACTTGGAGGCTTTGAAAATTAAAATGAACAGTGGTGAGCTCTCCATCACTGGAAAGTATTCAAGCCCAAACTAAATGACCTGTAGTCAGGGCTGATTTAAAGATCACTCATAAACTGGGCAAGACATGGATCAGGTGACTGAAAGGTGCTGTCCCATTCCACAGTTTTGGGAACAGATTTGCATAGTAAAATTCAAGGTCTTAGGAAATGCCACACCTCTGGCCTTCAAGAACAGAGGGAGACTGTCACCCCTGGCCTCCCAAGACAAGAGCTTACACCTCATTTTAACATGAAATAAAAACAGCAATTCATCTCCTCTGGAATGCAAAACTGTGAATTTGAGTGAAATATGCAGTTTTCATTATGTTAAAAGATCTACTCATTACAATCAGGATAAGAGGATGTGAATAAGACAAATTGATCACCACTTTAAATGTATTAATCAGCTTGCAACTCTTGTCACCAGTCAAAACAGAACAGCCAGACATTTATTCTGTCTCAGTTGTGTTTTAGAGCCCATCTCAGGGGGTCACAGGATCAGTGAGCCTCCCTATGCAGTTTATGGGTAAGCAGTCTCAGCACATTGCAAAAGTTCTTGCCTGCTTGCAATTTGACTAAGAAAACACAATTAAATAGGTTTACTCATTCTGCAAATATTTATTGAGTACATACTATGTGCCAGGCATTGTGTAAGGCTTTGGAGATGTATGATAAGTCAGAGCTGGCCCTGGCCCTCCACATTCTTATGGTTTAGTCAGCGGGCAGATGTGCAAGCCATTACAGTAAAGAGTAACTGGGGCTAAATCAGTGGTCAGCATGAAGTGCTATAGGACTAAGGACTAAGCTGGAAGTTGTGGTTGTGGTTGGATGTCCAAGCATGAAAAGGATACTCTGTACAGATCTGTCTAAGCTTTAGGTCTGGGAGGGAATGAAGGCTTTAGTGAGAAGAGAGGCTAGCCCATCTCCAGATTTAGGATATCGGAGGTACAATAAAGAGGCCCAAATACTAAGTTCAGAAAGGACGTGTCTTCTAGTCTATCTAGGTTCCTTTCCTAGCCCAAAGGAAAGCCGTGAACCTGGTCTCAACCCCTCCCAGGCAGTGCCTTAATTCTCTCTCTGTCCCTGACATAATGGCCCTTGGGCAGGTCAGGTTAGGGCCTAGGATCATTGGCAAAGAGAAGGAAGTTGATGGAAGGATTTATTCAAACAATAGGCAGAAGGCCAGTCTCCCAGAAAGTGAGATTCTGGGGGGAGGTTGGGCTGGGAGGAAGTCCAGCGGTTGGGCTGGGTTAAGCTCCAGCAGGATTCTCAGCTCTGGGACAGTCTCCCTTCCCAGAGAACACAATATCAATTCAAGGATTCGGGTGCAAGGGAACCCAGAGCAGAGCCACTTGCCAAGCCTGGGGCAGGAGGTGGCAGCGCAGCCAGAGTTGGAGCATGCCAAGAACAGGGCTCCTTGTTCAACACCAGCACCTTCAATGCCCCCTACCTGAGAACAGGAAGGCAAGGCTGAGCTGAAGTGTGTGGGTGACTAACCCTCCCCTGGGGTAGTAGGAGCTTTAGTAACAGAAAGCCTGACATATGACCACCAACCCTTCCTCCTTCCAGTTAAGGCCAGTGCTCAGAAGGTTGTCTAAAATCCTAGAGGTAGGTTCATGGGAAGCCTGATACCTAAATGAATTGAAACACTTCAGCTTGGGGCTGGGGACTCAGGTATCAGTGGGAAAGTGGGGAAGGGAGATGGAACCACCCAGAAAGGGGGAGCAGCCCAGGAGATTTCTTTAGCTGCCTTTGCTCCAAGCCTCACGGAAAACGTAGAGGAACTATCTGAGGTTAAGAAAAGCCAGGTATCTTCTGGCAGGATCGCTTTTATTCTGAGCAATCCATGAAGCCAAACAATCAATCCACTGGGTTGAACTTTACAAGTTACTGATTGTTTTTTAACTTCAATTATCTGCTGTTGACAATTCCATTATGAGGAGGGAGAGAGGTGTAAATTCGATCTAGGGGCCTCTGGAGCAGGGCATTTATCTGGCTTTATGAGGCTGTGAGAGACCATAATGCATGTTTTATGGGCCCATTCCCATTTTTAATCTGCTTTGATAAGATCACTATGCTAGAAGGATACAGAAACTCACCGGCAGGCCTGGCTCAAGACAGAGACAATGATACTGGCTTGGGAAGGTTTTGCTCCTGAAAGTAGGGTCCATGGGGAATTCCCTGCACGTTGACTCTTAGGATCTTTGCTCATTCAGGGCAGTCTTGTCCCATCCCCCCAGACACCCCCTTTCATAAGATCCTGGGTGGTAACAGGCATGAGAGGGCACAGACCTCAGACTGTGACCGAGTAAATCGCCTTAACCTGTCCTTCAGGACATAGCAGAGCAGCATTTTCCAATGAGCAGCATATGTAGAGAACAGGAGAAAATAGAATTCACAGGCATAGGAACTGACAAGGTTCTAGGCACAGATTTCTGAGCCTAGCTCTTAGAGTCAAAGGTTAATTGAACCCCACCACCCCCAGCCTTGAACATCTCCAATCATCCGCCATCTTGGATCTTCCAACTGTATTCCCTGCTTCAGTTCTCCCATTGGAAGAGGGAGAGAGCATGAGTATTGCCTGAGACAGGGACAGCTGATTCCTGATAAATCCTAACATGCTCCCCACCATGGTCTCCTCTGCAGTTAGCTTGGGGCTGCATGCCAGGTCCGTAGGCTGGGAGTGGAGTCGTCTGTGCTGTTTCCAGCTCAAAGTGGTTAAGAGTGAATTCTCCACACTTTCTTGCCCTTCCCCAGTGTGGGAAACGAGGACTGTCAAGATATCAGAGATGAGCAGTGGGCATAGTTGTTACCCCTGGATCACTGCTGTTACCCCTGGATCATGCTATTCTAGGAGACTGTTTGCTCTTGCTGTCTGGGTTAGCCTAGCCCAACAAATACACCAAGCACCTTCTATGAGCCCAGGACTTCACTAGGTTACTTCCTACACATTTTCTCAGAACAATCTTATGAATGTGTGCTCCAGGAGAGTTTTTACCTAGTACAGTTTGGAGGGTGATGGGATTTCTACATCTTCCAAGATCCTTTTTTCCTGTGTACCTCCAGATGTCATGCCAGACTCCTAGCTCTAGAGACTCTTGGGTTCTGCCTGTTTTTAAGGATTCTCCTGAGAGTCCAGGCTGTTCTCCTGACCACATTTTGCCCTGAACTTGACAGTCTCTGGATGCTGGAAGAATTCACCATTTTACTGAATTTAGTTTACTAGAAGGCGACTAAAGAGTGTATAAGATATTAACTTTTAAGTCAGACAAATCTGGGTTCACATCTTAGCATTATCATTTCATTCATTCATGCATGCATTCACAGTACATAAAATGCTGTCAACACCCAGATGCACCTCTCCAGCTTGGACTGTTACTCTAAACTCCAGTTCCACGTAACCCACTGTCTTCTTGGCCTCTCAAACACAACTAGAGCTCTCTAACCCCAGAGCTTCCTCCAGGCTCCCCCTTTTCATTAAATGGTGCCTCCATGAGCCCAGATGCTCACATCAGAAGCATCCTTGAATCATTCCTCTTCCTTCTCACCTATAGTCTAACCATCACCTATTTCTATAGATTCTATTCCAAATGTCCCTTGAGTTCTTATGTGCATTTCTGTATCCACCGTTCTGGCCCAAGTTCCTATTCTCTCTCACCTGGTATAGATAAACAGCCTCTTTACTGTACTTCTAATTGCCCCCACTCTACTCATTCTCTGCCCAGAAGCCAAAGGGTCTACTCAGGATGTATTTAAGGCTTTGAACTGCGTTTAGTGGGGTAGAAATTCCAAATTCATGTGTAGCCCAGAGTGATCTGTGTACCCTCTCTTGACCTCATGCCCTCTTCTCTTTCTCTCTGTGCCAGCCTTCTTTCCATCCCTGATCAGTTTCTCAGATGGGCCCCATCCTGCCTCTGCCTGGAGTACTAGCTTGCTCCTGGCCTGACCACCTTCTGTCATTATTTTAAAATTCAACTTATATGTCACACTCTCAGGGATGCTTTCACTAAACTCCTGATCTAGATTTGGTCCTCCAGTGTAACTTCTAATCACACCCTGTACTTTTCCTTTATTTCAATTTGGACTTGTATATTTATTTATGTGTTTATTTTTTTTAATGTCATCTCTTTGACTAGACCATAAGCTCCACAGGGGCAAAGATAACCCACAGTGTCTGGCACACAGCATGTGCTCTGTATATACTGTTGAATGGTGAAGGAGTGTTTATTGAGTGGCAGGCAGGTACTGCTGCTACAGGGGGAACAGGGACCTAGCTTCAGGGGCCAACTAAGGTGTGCATATACAGGGACCCTACTGTAAGAAACGTTCTGAGAAGTCCATATTTATTTATAAGATATCAAAATGAGAAGGTGCTGATATAAAAATAGATTATTTGGGACACAGGCTTCTTCCTAGGAATCATTTAATAGCTAACATTTACGCGGTGCTTACTATGTGTCAGGTGCTGTATCTAAATCAACTATTCATCCTCACCAAGACCCTAAGAGGTAGAGTCTGCTTTTGTGTCCATTTTTTAAATGGGGAATCTGAGACACAGAGAGGTTTAGTGACTTACCCAAGGTCACACAGCTAATAAGTGGCAGAGCCAAGATTCTTGCCTGGGCTTTCTGTATCCAGAGAGTGCTCTTAGCCACTTCATGCTATTCTAGGAAATGTTTCTTGCTGCTCTCTAAAATAGCAGATGACTGACAAATGAATTTTAGGCCCACAATTCAGATAGACACCAAAAATAGGGACATAACATCAGAATTCTCAGACAGATTGTGAAATGCAGCTAGGACACAGCATTTCCTGACGGTGTCAGAAAGCTGGGGAGACCTGGGAAGACCTAGTCTGGCCATCACTAATTCACTGTGACATTGGACAGGCTACTTCATTCTCCGAGGGGTTGGATTAGTTCATCTCTGAAGTTTCCTCAAATTTAATACCCCAGAATTGTGTGCTTGTCTAGGGAACAATGTTGAATAAAGTCCCGACCCTCTTTTCATTCATTACCAAGAAATTAACTGAGCACCCTTTTTTACCCGATCATTTAAGTATAGGGCAAGATCAAATGAATCAGAGAGGGAGAGACCGAGGCAGAATTGAAGAAAGAGAGGGTGAAGCGAGGGGAGGAAAAGAAGGGAATAGAGGCAAACAAGAGGAACCAGAGGACAGAGTGAAACTGAAAAGACAGGAAAAGGTGAACAAGGCTGCCTCCGCCAGGAGCTGCCCGCAACAAGAAGGCACACGTGAGTTTGCAAATTGACTCAGTTTCTTCTCGCAGTGTTGACGGCCGTCAGAGGCTTTTGACTTGCTCTGAGCCAAGAGAGAGAAATAAAAAAGGATGATTTAAAAGCCACAAACATGCGGAGCAGAGATTGCAGATACAGAACAATAAATGTCCTGGTCAAGTTGCCGATTGGAGTATCTGTATTAGGCCGTGTTTGTAGTCTCCGCGTGTAGAGCGATGGAGAGCTTAGATTGTGGCCGGGGAAGTCACACAACAATGGGGCCTGATGTTTTGTTTCCACTTTTCAAAGGCGCTCCTTTTTTTCTTCCCGGTGATAAGGCCCAGGAAATGGTTAGTGACACGCTCGTGGGAACCTATGGAAAAGAATACACACTGTATCAATGGCGCAGCCGCAGGCCCAGGAGCAGAGCGGGTGGGTGGGGGGACTGCAGGCTCCCTGCATGGGCTGTGGCGGAGAGATAGCATTGAGCAGGCCACCCGGAGCCGTGCGCCCCCAGTCTGGGGACCGAGCCCCTTTAGAGCCCCTTTATCCAGCCAGAATGGGTGGAAGGCCAGACAATGTAGCGCTATATTTGGTTTGACAACAAAGGGCCCTAGAAAGATTTGATAGTACAGGGATGGTCGGAAAGGCGGTGCAGGTTGCAGCACAATAAGAGCTTTGCAAAGGTATTTAGCAGGGCCCTTTATGCCGGGAACATGGCAGGGTTTGGATGTCGGCGTGATGTCTAATGGCTTTTGTGTGGACCAGGGCTCTATTTACCAGAGTGTGGTTCCTGGGCAGGGCTGACAGAAGTGCCAGGGTGGTCTTAGTGTCATCGCACTTAGGAGCTACCTGGAGTCACACTCCATGACCTCAGTCCTCTTCTTCCCCTGAGCCCAGGCTCCAGCAGGCCCAGAAAGCCCCAGGTCAAGGGGAAGTTGGAAGAGGAAGAGCTGGAGGCAGACTTTTGCAGGGAGTAGGCTGTCAACTGAGACTTCCCAACAGGAAAGAGGCAACTGTACTTCCATCCTGGGACAGGTGTCCACAAGGATGGGGAGGGATGAAGGTGTAGGATGGATGGGGAGGGATGGGGTATAGCTTGGGAAGGGTAGAGCATAAGGTTTTGAATGGCATTGTTTACAAAGCCGATCTTAAGGAGTTCCTGCCAGAGAGAAGGCAACAAGAATAAGAGTCCAGGCCCTGGGTGATAAGGCTGACAAGAGTCTGGAGAAATAGCTCTGGGAGGTGTGTGTGTTGCCATGGTGGGTGGAGGGGAGGGGTGGTCCAGGCAGGACTTCTGCTGCCCTAGAACCTGGGGTCTTCTGGGAGGAGGGGGCAGAGTGAAAAAAGCAGCCCTAGAAACAGAAGGCAGTGGGGTCAGGTGGGGGCAGGCTGGCTGGACCAGAGGAGGGTTCTGGACCAGGTGTGTGGGAATGGGGCCTAGACGCTGACATATTTAGGGCTTCTGTCCTGGGGGGAGGAGCATTAGTGACTATTTTCAACCTCAATTCTGTCTTTTCTCTTTGAAAACTAATGCCTGGCTGCCCCTGTACAGGTTGTGAGAAAAGAATAGGGCAAGCGGAAAGGGGATGAAGGCTAGGGCTGGGACAGGACCAGAGACATCTCAGAGTCGCTTTGCTCTGGCAGGTGACCTCAGGGGTCATGGGCCCATCAGACCAGTCCTGCCCTTGTAGCTAGAGAAGTCTGGAACAAAGCAGTCTTGATTGGAGGGGACATCCTGGTCTGGGAGCACTTTCTTCCTATTGCCTTCTTTGCAAAGCAGGATTAACTTTGTGGATACAGCTTGGGGCAAGTGTTTCCCCACTGAGAGGCATACCTAACTTCCCTCTGCTCCCTTACCAGGACCATGATATCCTCCAGAAGTGTTTCCTAGTGATTTCCTTCAATTTTGTTCGGTTTTTATCAGCTCCATCCATTCATCCATACAGTAAGGATTTACTTCACTCCTAGGTGCCAAGTGTTACATCAGATACTAGAAATAGAGTACTCGTCCCTTAGTATCCACAGGGCATCGGTTCCAGGTCCCCCGAGGATATCAAAATCCACGGACACTCAAGTCCCTTATATAAAATGGCATAGTATTTGCACCTAACATCCCATGTATTTTAAGTCAGCTCTAGGTTAACTTATAATACCTAATATGTAAATGCTATGGAAATAGTTGTAAATACAATGTAAATGCTAGGTAAATAGTTGACTGCACGTGGCAAATTCAAGTTTTCCTTTTTGGAACTTCCTGGGATTTTTTTCGAATATTTTCAATCCGTGGTTAGTTGAATTCATGGTTGCCAAACTCATGGATATGAAAGGCCAACTGTACTGAACTCCCGAAGCCTGGCTCCTGAGTCCTCAGACTAGTAAGGAAGATAATGGTCTAAACACATAATGATCAGGACAAAATCAGAACAGCAGCTGTTACGGTAGCTCAGAGGAGGGAATATCGGATTCTATCAAGGAAAGACCAAGAAGTCTTCAGGGGAAACATGATATTTAATAAAAGTGATCTAAATCTATGTTATGGGCTAAACAGTGTTCCCCCCTCAAATTTATATGTTGAAGTTCTAATATCCAGTATTTCAGAATGTGACTGGATTTGGAGATAGGTTCTTTAAAGAAGTAATTAAATGAGGTTACTGGGATGGCCCTAATTCAATATGACCAGTGTCTTCCTAAGAAGAGGAAATTTAGACACAAGCACATTCAGAGGGAAGATGAGGTGAAGACACAGGGAGAAGACGGCCATCTACACACCGAGGAACGAAGCCTAGAAGAGATCTTTACCTCATGGCCTCCAGAATGAACCAACCCTGATGACACCTTGATCTCAGACTTCCAGCCTCCAGAAGTATGAGAAAATAAATTTCTGTTGTGTCAGCAGTTCAGTCTGTGGTACTTTGTTATGGCAGCCCTAGAAAAAAAATACAGTTACCACCCCAAAACACTGTGACATTCTTTGAGGGAAGGAACCTTTCTTGAGTGTCTGGCACAGTGCTCGACACATGTAGGTGCTTAGTAAATGCTAACCCGAAAGGAACAGCAGGGCATTGTTAACTCCAACTATATCAGCCTCAAGTAGAACATGCACATCAGAGAGAAAACAGCCCTGTTCCTAAACAGTACTCAATTTTCTATCTCAGTTTACATTATCCATCCACAGTCAGTAAGTCAGTTAGCAATTTATTTAACATATATCGAGAACTAATTATGTGTTAGCCACTGGATAGTATAGTGGGAAGAAAGGTCCTCTTGGATGAAAAAGTGTTTCCTCAGCTTCTCCCCAAAGCAAGGAATGTCTCTCACCAGCGTCACATCTCTGTCTGCCACAGGGATGATGCTCCAGGACAAGTTTGGCACACTCTGGGCTGAGGTCCATGGCCCAGCCAGTCCTTAGCACTGGCTCAGCGGAGGGCTGAGGTAGCAGGTACAGGAGCCTGAGGGCACCATTAAGGGGCCTGGCAGGAGAGGCATTTCAGATGTGGGACTGACTGAACTCTGAATTTTTTCTTTCTTATGCTGGTGAGTATTCCTGTCCTGGAGTGAACCCAGGGCTGACAGGGATAGACCTATGGATCCCAGGATACCGTCAGGAGTTTCAGGTTCTAACTGGTGGGCACCCAGCTGCTGGGACAGCTTAGTGATAGGAAGGATATGGAGCAATTGTGGTTGTTAATGAGGAGTGGGGAGTCAGCCAAGAAGCACAGTGGTGGCATCTGCCATAACACTTCCTACAGCTTTGGAGATAAACACTGTGGGTCAAATCCACATGCATTTACACACACACATGAGTACACGCCAGCATATGCTCTCATTCACTCCTGGGAGCATGCACAGAGGTCAGCATGTAAAACATGCATGTTGACATGGCACTTGCACATATCACACTGGGCAGCAGTCATGGGCACAATGCGCATACAGAGCCACACATGCTCATGGACTCCACACAAGCACTTACCTTTCAAAGCATATGTTGACACATTAAAAATTAAGTCCAGCAATGACCGGGCTATGAAAGTTATATGAGTTACTACAGAACATGAAATTCATCCCTCATCAGGATCTGTATCTTCTTCAACGCTTCCAAAAGTCCTCTTGGGACCAAAAACACAGGTTTTTCACCATTTGGGTTAAAGTTTCCTTGTCTTCCTTACAGATCTTTGAGAAAAACAGTTGGAAATTGTCCTCAGTTCCTTTATAAGATACAAAGTGCCTGCCAACACTTGCCACCATTATTTATGATTTTTAGAAGCAGAAAGACAGTGTGATGCAAGTGGAAAAGCAGTGGCCTAGGAATCAGAAGATTTAGATTCTAGTCCCAGTTTTGCCTCTCTCTTGCTAGAGAATTGATCTGGATCCAGGATGACAAGTTTCTTCTCAATCCCATCTCTGATGTCTGTGTTGAGTATTCTAAGGCTATGAACAGGCTCAAAAAGGCAGTGCCATGTTTGGTTAGTTATGTCAGACTTAGGCTCAGAATAAGCATGGTTCTGACCCTTCTATTTCTAATAGTCTCTAAGTATATAGTATGGTTATCATGACTCAGGAACTAGAGAAACAGAGCTCAGTCTACATCAAGTTGCTTCTCTGTGGCACTGCCAGCTCATTGGTCAAGACAGGGACCACACATGCACCTCTCTCTTCTTCCCATCCTGTCCTTCCAGTTCTTCTTTAGCCTAAGAAATCCTTTGAGTCGTTAATAATGTTTTTTTTTGGTTTTGTGACCTGAATGACTTTTATTGAGACTTTACCACAGTGGCTGAGTGTATAATCTCTGTATTTAAATGGAAAGATGTCCCCAAGAACTCCTCAAAGCTATATATTAAGGGCCCATCTTGTGGTTACCAAGAGAGGTGGAGGGTTGCCTGCTATGCGATTTGCACAACACAACTCCCACTCCAACTCTATGAGGCAGTGTTTGCCTCCTGGATCTGACAGCAGTTTTGGTCTCTGAACAACAGTTGTACCCTCTAGGCTCTGGTTATGATTCACATTAATGGGAGAAGAGGGAGCAGAAAGACTGGGACCCCTTATGATTCTAACTATACCAATAGAAAAAGGCAACAACAATGAAAAATCCAGTTCAGACAGACCTAGGCCTTAAATTCTACGTGTTGACATACCAGCCTTCCTCCACTGGGTCAAATAGTTTCTCAAGAGTAATTGAGATGTTCCAATGTGCAACCACTACACTAGGCACTGGGTACATATATATCGCTTGTGTCATTTCATAGGTTCCACATGCCTAGTAGGTGAGTAATACCTGCATTTTTCAAGTGAGAAAGCTGAGGAGGGAGGCTAAGTTAGACAGATAGGAAATGGTGGACCTGGAATCTGTACCCACATTGGCCTGACTCCACCGTGATCTACTGCCACCTGGGTAGTATCACTGCAGATTCATGAATGCTACCCTGGTTCACCATTCTCTAGTCGAGAATATACAGGTATTCTCCACAGTCATTTCCTACTGGGAGCGAGCCCCATTAACCAGAATTCTTCCTGGAGCAGTGGACTTGACTCTGAACAGAAAAACTTTTGAGAACTGAAATATAGGATGGATCACCAGCCAGGTCCAGACCAGCCACCAGGTAGTGCACACACAAGACAGATCCAAACAGCATTACAAGGTCTTTGAAAAACAAAACAAAACAACTGATATTGTCACCAAAACTCCTAAAAGACTATCTTTGGAACTTGTGACCTGAACCCAATAAGGTCAACTGAATGTTAAACTAAACAAACACATTTTACGTAGTTTAAGCATGACCCCTAATCTCATAACATAATATTCAAAATGGGAAAAACAAAATCCCAAACTGCTCAGTGTATGAATAACTAAGAAAATCTAAACTCACAGGGGAATAGACATGGAACAGACAACCAATACTTTACCAAGATGACACAGATGTTGAAATTATCGAAGTCTGTGAAGCAGCCATTATAAGAACATTCCAAGAAGTAAGGATGAATAGTCTTGAAACAAATGGAAATATAGAAACCCTTGGGAGGAAATAGAACATTTATGTAAGAACAAAATGGAAATTTCTGTCACATCTTACAGAAGAACCCGAATGAACTTTTGGCCAACCCAATACAATAACCAAAACTATAATACAATAAACAAATACAATAACCAAAAATAACAACTCACTGGATGGGCTTAATAGCACAAAGGAAAAAGTCAGTGAACTTTAATATAGATCAATAAGAATTATCCAATTTGTAAAACAGAGAATAAAAAAAGAGTACATGAATAAAAATGAAGATAGCCTCAGGGATATGTGAGATAATACCAAAAATTTCAACATTTGTGTCATTGGAGAAGAAAGTGGAACAACATTTTTAAATTGCTGAAAGAAAAGAACTGCCAACTTAGAAATAAAAATATGCTTTAGGAATGAAGGTGAGATAGGGAAATTTGTTGCCAATAGATTGCTTTAAAAGAAGGGATATAGAAAAATTTTTAGATAAAAGGAAAATGATACTAAAGGGAAACTTGGAATGTCACAAATAAGGGGAAAGAAACTGTAGTGGTAAATATCTAGCTAAATATGATAAACTATTATTTTCTTGAATTATTTAGAAATGTATGATGTTTGAAAGTAAAGGGCATAACATTTTTGATGGGGTTTTCAATGGATGTAGATATAACACTGAAGATAACTATGACATAAAGTGGGGAGGGTGAGTAACATATATGGTGATAAGGTTTCTACATTCCACTTAATATGGAAACCACTGATTCTAGGTAGACTGTGAAGAGATAAGCATGTATGTTTAAATTCCTTAGTAACCACTAAAAATAAATATACAAAAATATATAGTTAAAACACTATATATTTTTAAAAATATAGAAGGATCTGGCACTATAATAAAAGTATCAATTCACTAAGAAAATGTAACCAACTTAAATGTGTATGCATCTACCAATAGAGCTTCAAAATATATGAAGCAGGGATTTCCCTGGTGGTGCAGTGGTTGAGAACCTGCTTCCCAATGCAGGGGACACGGGTTTGAGCCTTGGTCCAGGAAGATCCCACATGCTGCGGAGCAAGTAAGCCCATGCACCACAACTACTGAACCTGCACTCTAGAGCCTGCATGCCACAACCATTGAAGCCTGCGCGCCTAGAGCCCATGCTCCACAACAAGAGAAGCCACCACAATGAGAAGCCCATGCACCGCAACGAAGAGTAGCCCCCACTCGCCGCAACTAGAGAAAGCCCGTGCGCAGCAATGAAGACCCAAAGCAGCCATAAATAAATAAATTTATAAAATATATATATGAAGCAAAAATGGACTAAGTGAAAAATATAAACAAATTCACAATTACAGTTAGAGATTTTCAACATATCTCTCTCAATAATTGATAGAACAAATAGGCAGAAAATCAGAAATGGTATATAATAACTGAATAACACCATTGACCAGCTGGATCTAATTGACATTTAGCAAACACTTCACCTAACAGCAGAAGCCACATTCTTTTAAAGTTCACCAGGATCACTTACCAAAATAGACCATATCCTGGTCAACTAAGCAAAACTTCACACATTTAAATCATTGAAAACATACAAAGTGAGTTATTTGACCAAAGTGAAATTAAACTTGAAATCAATAATGGAAAGATAACAGGAAAGTCTTGAAAATTAAACAATATACTTCTAAATCGTCTATAGATCAAAAAGGAAGTCTCAAGAAAAATTAGAAAATATTTTCAATTGAGTAAATGAAAATACAACTTATCAAGATTTGTGAGATTCAGCTAAAGCATTGCTTAGAGGAATATTTATAGCAGTAGATGTTTATATAAGCAAAGAAGAAATACCTCAAATCAATAAGCTAAGCTTCCACATTAACTTGAAAAAGAGCAAAATAAACCCAAAGCATGAAGAAGAACAAAAATGAAGAACAGAAATCAATAAAATTGAAATCAGAAAAAAAAATAGAGAATTTCAATGAAACTAAAAACTCGTTCTTTGAAAAGATAAAAAAAATTAATACACTTATAGCAATACTGACAATGAAAATAAATAAAAGACTACAAATTGCCAATATCAGCAATGAAAGAGAGAATATCATGACAGATCCAACAGACAGGAGAAGGTTTAATAAGTGTATTCTACAGACAATTCTATACATATACATTTGACAATTTATATGAAATGAAGCAATTCCTTGAAAACCATAAATTCACCCAAGATGACATAAATAATTTAAGTAGTCCTATAACTCTTTAAAAGTTTGAGTTCATACTTTAAAATCTTCGGAGAAAGAAATCTTCAGGCACACATGATTTCACTGGCAAGACTAGCAAATATTTAAAGAACAAATAGCACAAATTCTACATGCTCTCTTCCAGAAAGTAGAAGAGGAGAGAAGACTTTCAATTCATTTTATGAGGTCCACATTACCTGACACTAAAACAGACAAAGACATCATAAGGAAAAACTCAAAACCAATAACCCTCATCAACATAGATGCAAAAATCCTAAACATAAAATTAGCAAATTGAATCTAAATGAAATATTAAAACCATGATCAATATGACTTATCCTGGGAATGTAGGACTGGTTCAGTATTCAAAAATTGATCAACATAATACACCTTATTAATATTCTAAAAAATAAAGGCCATAAGATCCATCAACTTGACAAAATTCAGCATCCAATCATGATTTTAAAAAAATGTTCAGAAAACTAGAGACTAGGAGTATAAGGAAACTCTCTCAACCTGATAAAGGGAATTTATAAGAACCTACAGCTATCATCATGCTTAATGGTGAAAGACTGAATGCTTTTCCCCTAAGATCAGGAACAAAGGAAGGATATCCACCTTTACCACCCTTGTCCAACATTGTTTTGGAAGTCTTAGCCATAGACATACCAAGTTCATGGATTGGAACACTTGGCATAGTAAAGATGTCAATTGTCCCAAAATCCATTTATAGATTTTATGCAATTCCAAGAAAAATTCCAGTGGGAATTCTTGTCAGTACAAATAAGCTGAGTCTAAAATTTATGTGTACACACAAAAGAACTAGCACTGCCAGAATAATTTTGAAAAGAGTAATAAAATTGGAGAAATCACATTACTGATTTTTAGATTTAATATAAAACTACTGAATCAAGACAAGGGAAGAAATAAACACAATTGAATGGAATAGAGAATCCAGAGATAGACCCACAAAAATATGGCTAATTTATTTTTGACAAAAGTACAAAAGCTGCAATAGAAAAAAAGGTATTATTTGCTATAAATTGCAGCAAATTGCATTGAAACAATTTGAAGTCCATTTACAAAAAAAAAAGTACCAATGAACCTAAACCTCACACCTTATATAAAAATCAACTAAAATTGGATCATAGATCTAAGTGTAAAAAATAAAAGTTTACAATTTTAGAATAAATTTAGGGGAAAAAATCTGTGTGACCTTGGTTTTGATGATGAGTTTTTAGACATGAAACTAAACATTCATTTTATAAAACATTCATTGACAAATTAAATTTCATCAAAATTAAAAACTTTTTATCTGTGAAAGGTACTGTTGAGAAAATGAAAATATAAGCTATAGACTGGGAGAAAATATTGGCAAATCACAAATCTATCAATGTCATTTTATGCAGATTGTGCAAAGAATTCTCAGAATTCAAGACACAATTTTTAAAAAAAGGAAAGAAAAAGAACCCAGAATTTAAAAATTGGCAAAAGATGTGTATGGACATTTCACTAAAAAGGATATACAGATTGCAAATAACATGAAAAGCTTTTCAACATCATAGCTGTCAGGAAAATGCAAATTAAAATCATGATAAGATAGCACTGCAAAACTATTAGAATAGCATTAAAAAAAATCTTGCCAATGTAAAGATTTTGTGAGAATTCAGAGCTACTAGAACTGCAAGAATTCAGAGCAATTAGAACTGTCATATATTTCAGATGGGACTCCAAAATGTTATAGCACTCGGGAAAGGTTTGGCAGTTTCTTATAAAGTTAAACATACACTTACCTTATTACTCATGAGTCCCATTCCTAGCTATTTACCTTGTATAAACTTATATTCACAAAAAAAACCTACATGAGCATGTTCATAGTAGCTCTATTAATAATCACCAAAAACTAGAAACAAGTCAAATGTCCTTCAACAGGTAAATGAATAAGCTAACTGTGGTACTTCACTCAGCAATATAAAGAAATGCACTATTGCTACATAAAAAAGTCAGATAAATTTTAAAGTTATTATGCTGAGGAAGAAGCCAATCTCAGTAGATTATATACTGTGTGATTTCACTTATATGATAATCTCGAAAAGGCAAAGGGGGCTTCCCTGGTGGCGCAGTGGTTGAGAGTCCACCTGCTGATGCAGGGGACACGGGTTTGTGCCCCGGTCCGGGAAGGTCCCACATGCCGCGTAGCGGCTGGGCCCATGAGCCATGGCCGCTGAACCTGCGCGTTCGGAGCCTGTGCTTCGCAACGGAAGAGGCCACAACAGTGAGAGGCCCGCGTACCGCAAAAAATAAATAAATAAAGGCAAAGGTACAGTGATGGAGTACAGATAAGTGGTTGCTAAGAGTTGGGAATGGGAGGAGGATGACTACAAAAAGGTAGCGTGAGGAAATTTGGGGGAGTGACGAAACTGTTTTTCATCTTGATTGTGTGGTGGTTATATGGGTATGTACATGTGTTAAAACTCATAAAACTTTACACCAGAAAAAGTAAGTTTTACTGTATGCTAGTTTTTTTTTTTACATCTTTATTGGAGTATAATTGCTTTACAATGGTGTGTTAGTTTCTGCTTTATAACAGTGAATCAGTTATACATATGTTCCCATATCTCTTCCCTCTTGCGTCTCCCTCCCTCCCACCCTCCCTATCCCACCTGTCTAGGTGGTCACAAAGCACCAAGCTGATCTCCCTGTGCTATGCGGCTGCTTCCCACTAGTGTATGCTAGTATTAAAACAAAAAAAGTAAAGTCTGTATTAAAAATGAAGAAAGATGTAAAAATAGTGATCTAAGGTTCATTCTTGAGAATCTAGACAAAGCAGAGAAAATTAAATCCAAAATAAACAGAAGAAAAATAATAAAAATGAGAGAGATTTTGCTTAAATAGAAAATTGACAAGCAGTAGAGAAAATCAACAAAATCAAACTTTTTTTAAAGGATTAATACAATTGATAAACTCTTAAGAAGACTAGTAAAATAAATAAATAAATAAATAAATAAAACCCACAAACTATTAGTTTCGTGAATAAAAGGGAGACAACACTACAGATCTTAGAGACATTGAAGAGATAAGAAAAGTTATAAACAAATTTTTGTCAATAAATTCAACCACTTAGAGAAAATGAACAAGTGCCTTGAAAAACTGACTCAAAGAGAAATGGATACAAGAAGAAATAACAAATCTAAATTTCCCTAAATTGCTTTCATAATTAAAAACCTCCTCACAAAGAAAACTATAAGCCCAGATGATTTTACTGGTGAATCTTATTGAATATTTAAGGAATTATAAAACACAATTTTACATAAATTCAGAGGAGGAGGCAACCTCTTCAATCTGATAAAGTAAGCTAACATTTTAATGAAGTATGCCCACTTCTGCCCTAATATTAGATATCTGCTCTTACCAGTATATCTGCTCTTACTTCTTCAATTCAAATTGTACTGTAAGCCTAGCCAGTGCAATAAGGCAAGAAAATGAAATAAAAAGTGTGAAATTTGGAAAGGAATAGGTAAAAATGTTTTTTGCACATGAAGTGATTGTGTACATAGGAAATACTATGAAAATCTACAAACAAAACTACTGAAACTATTTTAGAAACAATATCCAAAACAAAATGTGATAAACTACTGCTATAAACAACATAAATGAATCTCAAAAGCATTATGTTGTGTAAAAGAAGGCAAACATAAAGAATACATATTGTATGATTCCATTTATATGACAACTAAGAACAAACACAACTTATCTATAGTGATAGAAGTCAGAGAAGTGGTTAGGACACTCTTGGAAGTTGAGTGTAGGGAAGGCAAGGATTGCCTGGAAAGGGGCATGAAGGAATAAATCAATTTTATCTCTATATATAAGAGATGAACAATGGGAAATAATTATTTTAAAGTTTACATTGGCATGACAAAACACCAAATTTATAGTAGTAACTCCAAAAAAAGGCATACACGACCTCTATATTGAAAACTACAAAAAAATTGCTGACAGAAATTAATAAATACAGATATATAATACCATGTTAATGAATTGGAAGATGCAATATTATTAAGGTGTTTATAGTCCTCACATTGATCTTTACAGTCAACATTTGAAATCTGGGCAAACTTTTTTGAAGAAACTGACAAGAGGATTCTAACATTAATATAGAAATTCAAAGATCTAGAATAGTCAAAACAATCTTGAAAAATGAAAAACAGATTTGAAGGACCTACATTAACTTTCCAACATATAGTTACACTACAGTAGTCAAGACAATATGCTTCTGGCAAAATAATAATCTAATTTGGCAAACACCAAAGAAAACAAAATACAGAGTCTAGAAATAGACTCTCACTTATATTGATCTGGATAAAATTGCCCCTTGCTTGGTCTGTCAAGTCCTTAAACCAGGCTGCAGAAGCACTTGGGGGTGAAGGAGCCCGTAGTGTTTCAAAGTGAACATCCATGCACACTGATGTTTTTGCCTGACATACCCCAACTCACTGCATCAGAATTCTGCTGAATCCTGGAATTTGTAGAGTTGGGTTAGGATAGTCAGGTCTTTGTGCTTCTACATCTGTCAGTCTTTGACAGAGATGAGGTGAGGTGGTCTTCCATAGCTGAGGCAATCCCTGAAGACTGCCTGCCGATGGCCCTCCCAGCAATGAGTGCAGCAGGTCCTTCACTGCAGGGACCCCTGGAGCAACTCTCTCGTATTTTGTTCCTCCACACTCTTGCTGCTATCTCCAGCAGCTCTCCTGGTCGTGGGACTCATTCCTCTTCCTCCTTCTCCTTTTTCTTCTTCTATCACTCTTGGTATCCAAAATTTTATGAAGGTGGGAACTAAAGAGTACAAAACAAGATCAAATCATTTGATTTTTCAAGCTCCTCCTAATTAAAATTTCTCCCCTGGCCTGAATCTTAGATTGGAGACCTGCAGGCTGGAAGGGGTTCTCTAGCCCCCTCCTTGCTCCTTGTTCCCTGCTTGCATTCCTCGTTCCATCTCCTCCTCTACTGCCCCTGGTCCTCCAGGTCCTCTCCACTGGAAAGGGTCTTGTGGAACCTGAAGGCAGTATGATGTTTGAGGTAGCTGTTTTCAGGAAGGATGCTCCTGAAAGTGCAGGGCATTTTTGAAAGAGCAAAGGGAAGATGCAGGTGGGAAAATTAACAGCCCAGAGGTTCAGCAGGTCTGGATATGATCCTGATTCTGCCATGCACCCTCACCATGTCCTACAATCTCAGGCCTGGATAAAATCAGAGGTCATCTGTCACTGTCCCTCTTTGGACCTTAGCTGTGCCATCTCTAAATGGGGTGTTAATATGGTGTGGATAAGTGGTTGCTCATGTGTGCATCCAACTCTGTAATTCATTGGCTTGGTAGGAGCTAAGGCAGGAGTGGGGCTGCTTGTGCACTGGCTGGCCCACATGCTTGCCACACACGGGCACACATTCTCTTCTCTCCTGCATGTAAGAGGATCCTTCTCACATCTCACCAATGAGAGCTGTACATATGCCATCCTCCCCACAGCCACCACCTCCTAGCCTCAGGGTGGAAGCTCTCTCCCAGTGGCACATGGGAATCAGAGCACTGTACAGATGGTTCTGAGTCAATAATGACAATTAACACAATGAAGACACGACAGATGGCTACACTTATTGTGCCAGGGACCGTGCTAAGCTCTTCAGCATGCTATTGACTCCTCACAACAAGGCATAATATTTGCTACAAATATCCTGTTTTACAGATTTAAAAACTGAGGTCCAAAGAAAATACTTATAGTTTTACCCCAGTTCATTCTGTTGGTAGATGGAGAAGCCCAGTTTAGAATCCAGGCATCTGACTACAGAGCCTGTGCTTTTCACTACCATGAAAGTGGACTTGCTACCTGAAACAATTCCTCCTTTTGGTCCAGACAAGCAGCTTGCCTTTTTTTTTTTTTTTTTTTTTTTTTTTTTTTTTTTTTTT
>NW_020175669.1:584322-604005 GCF_003031525.2 Neophocaena asiaeorientalis asiaeorientalis
TTTTTTTTTTTTTTTTTTTTTTTTTTTTTTTTTTTTTTTGCGGTACGCGGGCCTCTCACTGTTGTGGCCTATCACATTGCGGAGCACAGGCTCCGGACGCAGAGGCTCCGCGGCCATGGCTCACAGACCCAGCTGCTCCACGGCATGTGGGATCTTCCCGGACCGAGGCACGAACCCATGTCCCCTGCATCGGCAGGCGGACTCTCAACCACTGCGCCACCAGGGAAGCCCGCAGCTGCCTTTTATTGTTCATTTCTTAGGCCAAAAAAGAGAAAAGTAATAGGCATTTAGTGTCTACTATGTACCAAGTACCATGCCAAATATTTCACATCCAATCATCCCAGTTAGGCCTTCCCCCCACTTTAGTGATGAGCAAGCTGAAGTTCAAGGAAGCCGAGAAAGTTGCATGAAGTTACACAGCTCGTTATGGGCACAGAGAACATTTCAACCGAGGCCTGACCCTGCTACTAAACCAGCCATTACTCTAACACGTTTCGGTGCCAATTGACTGAAGGGTAATTCAAAGCATATGTAGAATCCTTGCTTGCAGCCTGCAAAACTCATTAGCTCTCTCACATTCTCCCCCATTGTGACTAACTCATTGTCACCCCTGCAACTTTGCTCACACTGGCTTCCTCTCTTCCCACACAACCTCCCTGTGCCTTTCTGTCTAGCCAGTGACCCCATCCATCATGGAACTTCAGGCACTGCCTCTGCTAGGAAGCCTCCCTTGATCGCTTTAGGGCAGTGACTTCTCCTTCCTTTGAACTCTAAGCTTTCAAAGAGTACCTCATTTTCTTAACTTGCAAAATATTCCTTTTGAATTGTTAACTATCGTTTGTCCTTTTGATTTTTAATTTTAAAACATTTTTAATTTTTTAATAATTTTTAAATTTTGGCCGCACCACACGGCTTGTGGGATCTTGGTTCCCAGACCAGAGATCGAACCCAGGCCCATAGCAGTGAAAGTACAAAGTCTTAACCACTGGACCACCAGGGAATTCCCTCCTTTTGATTTTTTAAATGTAATGACTTGTTCCTAATGGTGTTGAAAGTTCCTAAATGGTGTATGCACTGCACCCATATGTCCATGGTACATGGTGGCTTGGCGTGTCACCTCCTTTGAGGGGACTTTCCTGATTCACCTATCTACAATATCAGCTTCCGTCACACTTTACCCTTTTGCCCTGCCTCCTTTTCCCAGCTGGTGTTCTCTAATATAGCTCTTTGTAAACTTCTTTATTGTCAGTTTTCACTAGAATGTAAATTCCATGAGGGCAGTCACTTGGCTCTGTTCACTACTGGATCCAGAGTATCTAAAACTGGCTCACAATAGGTGTTTAAAGTTTTCTTGAATGGTTGACTCAATGGGTGAGCAAGTGACAGACCCTAGAATAGCAGTCAAAGGACAATAGCCACTGTCAATGGGGGTAACCACAGGGAATTATGGTGGTGATGTGAGTTCATGGGAAGAGGCTCATCAGAAGTACCAAGACCAGAAACTCAGAAAAACATACGTGCTGGATATTTATGCCCTGCCTACACTTCTTAGCCTGCTCTCTACCCTGGGAAAGTGAGCTTTACAGACCCATTATGTAGATTCCCTGGCCCATTGGCTTCCAGTTGCTTTCAGCCAATGGGAGTCTTTATCAGTAGATTGGAAGGTGGAAGGAGAGAGAAGTTGGAGTACTTATTCCCCCAGCTCCTTCCTTGCTGTGTTTCTCTACTGAAGGTCTCACCCCCATCAGGAAATCTCTCCTACAGGCACAACTCTCCCCAGGTCTGGTAACTTCTCCCTCCCCTTGCCGCTTCCCCTAGGAGCAGTGACAGCAATCCACAGTTGCTAGCCTCAGGGTACTTCAGCATTCCTTGTTAGTTGCCTTGACCCTGTCTACTCCTTTGTAAATAGTCCCTTCATTAAATTCTTTCAATCATTCTTCTCAGACAGGTCAGACCCTGACAGACACAGCTCCAAAACACTTTGACTAGCAGCAAGGATGAGAGATCAAGGAGGTAGGATCAAGGAGAAAGGGAATCATTGAAGAGTAGTGTTTCTGCCTGGAAATCCATTTGATAAGGGGGCAGGCCAGTTTCAGGTGAAGGGCTCACCCCTAAGACAACTCCTGGAGCAGCAACAGGGCCAAGTCTGGCTCTTAAAGAAGATTCCATCCATCAGGAGGTGGTGATGCAGATGGGATCCCAAAGTTAGGCTTATACGGTGCGAGTATTTGCATCAAGTTATTTAATAAAAGGCATGCTATGGAAACGAGCAACCCAAACAAAATGGTTAATGATTGGAACAGATTATAATCCTGGTTTCTGAGTTCTGAAGGTAGCCAGTCAAGATTTCTAGATGTTGGGCTGAAGCATCTTCAGATGGAGTGAGGGCAGGCAGTGGCGATCTGATAGTCTTGCCTGGTTTGCAGTTCGAATGTCTCTGATGATCTTTCTGAGTGGCCCACAAGCAATAGGCATGAAGATTGTACATGAGCTGTGGTGGCGATTCTCTGAAGTTTATATCAAGTCCCGCTTTAGCTTGCCTGGCTTCGGGAAAAGGGAACTTTTAGTTCTCAATGGTTCCAAGTCAGAAGGGTGAGAGAAAAATTGGAAAAATTAGTTTTGAGAGTTGTAGCCAGATATCAGAGGAAACAAGAAGAGTTTAATATCCAATCTAGTTTACAGGTAGAAAACAAAACCTCAAAGGCAATTAACAGCACTAGAATTTAATATCCACAGAGCTGTATTAACAAAACATAATAGTTTATCTCTACAGTCACCCCCGTTTCTGTCAAGAGATAATCAAAATAAGAGTAATTTTTTTGGTAAAATAAGTCTAGTCTCATTAAACTTGGCTTGGTTATTTACATAAGTGCAGCAAGAATATTGATTGACCACAGACTCTTCTAAGTCTGCTTTGCTGGAATTTTTCATAAGAAATCTCAGATTGAACTTGTAAAAGCCTTCTGGAGGCTAAGAAGCTGATCCAAGGTCTTGACGTCAGATAATACCTATAGATTTGGGTAAATTTCTCTTTTCTCAAGGTCCCCCAAATATCCTTAGACTTCTGTGCCTGCCAGGAAGTGACCTCCGGGTAAGGCTGCTGGGAATCCTGTAAGTACCAGGCTGACCTTTCCAAGGAGCTTTATTGGTGCCACAAAGTCAACCTTAGTTCCTTAAGGTGGTCTGGTCATATCTGAGTCTATGCATGTCTCTTTCAAATATGAGATTTCAGTCAAAGCCTTGGTAATATAATCAATGTTTCAAATTGTGCCTGGTTACAGACAGAATAGATTTGTATTGAACTCATGCAAATAACTCTATTGCCATAAAAATAAGAATATACATTAAGAGTTTACTAATTCTGGAGGGATCAGGTAGGGAGAAAAAAATAAATGTTTCAATATTGCTTACAAAGGTATAATTTACCAAGTTGCTGTAAGTCATAGTCAGTTTAAAAGGTTTCCTTATATCTGGAAAATAAAAGATTAAAGAACCATCAATATTTTAAACAAAAATTCATAAAAATTATGATCATCCTCATTAGTTCATTCAGCCCCATGTAATTAATTCTTGTTAATCTTGATCTTCTGTTAGTAGTTTTATGAAGCCATCAGCTTTTGTGTATTTCTTTGTTTCCCTAGAGTTCTGTAATTTCTTAGCCAGTTCAGTGGTATGAAAGTTATCAAAAACCTGTATTCTAGAGTACTTATCAGAGTCCCTTCCATGAAGCACTTTTGCAAAAGCACCAGAGTAAAACAATAAATGACAAAAGACTTAAAAATGGCCATGATTAAAGATCTGATTAGAGTTTACTGCAATGCAATTGACAAGGTAATTTGGTTATTTCTATGACACTGAACATATAACAGAATTACAAAGGATAACATTATACCAGAACAAATCAGATTTTTAGGAATTTCATACAGTTTCTGGAACACTTATATAAATAACATATATTCACACAAATATATAAATATAGAAGGTTTAGTATCACTTAGTTGAAAATGCTTCACATGTAATTTAACATATCAAATAAACCTAGTTTAAGATATCCCCTTTTCCAAAGAGAGAGAACAAATCCTTTAAAACGTCCCGGGGCCCCTCTGGATAATCCCAAAGTTAGTTCAAGGACAAAAAGATTTCATTTAGAATTTGATTTTAGGAAGTTTGTCAAAAATGTCAAAAGGTTTTGGACACTTGACTAAATAGATCACAAATAATTATGAAATAATACTAATTATTTATTTAAACAAAGTGACAATAAAAGATTTTAAAGGCAAATGCAGGAGGTTTCATAGTTCTGAGCAAAACTTAGCTCTTCATATTGAAAAGACTATGTTTACTTAAGTAATCAAAGACCTGTTGATAAAGGTAACATGAAGCAGAGTAAGTTATTTTGGTAAGATACAAAGAGTTGCTTTCCAGATAGATTACCCAAAAGGAAAAACAAACAAACAAACCTCTCATAATCACTTATTAAGAGCAGACCAATAATCCAAATAAACTTTGTCCTTTTAACAAAGAGAAAACCAAATTCTAATTTTGCACCAGTGTACTTTTGATACTCAAATTTTTTCATTCATTATTTTTTAAAACTTAATTAGATCAATTTCAATCTTATCCAGCCTGACAACACGTAAAATTCCTTTCCCACAGACCTTCAATAACTTTCTTTTTTCACATTCAGATTTTGTTCTGTTTTTCTTCTTTCCCATTATGAAATAACCAGTCTCACTTTAGGACAAAATTAATTCCTTTTCCTTTAACAAAAATGCATCCTTATACCTCATTCTTCCTACGCCAAAACATATCCTACTTTCCTTGCATAGAGAGTTCTTTTCCTCATTTTTCTAGTAATTTTAATTACATATGTTAGAATTCATATCCCTTAGAAACCTTAATTTCCAGTGAAAACTAAGTAAGCAATTGTGAACCATCATTACAACTGGCAAATTTATGAGTATATTTTATAATTTCTAGAAACATACATGTCCTCATAACATAGTTTTTCAATGTGACACGGGACATGTTTACTAAGAGACTCAAATATCTAGTTTCTCTGTAGGAGTTTCAGTGCTTTTTGCATGATTTTGGCAGTCCCAATTAAAACATAGTAGAGCAGCCCTATAATTAGGGGGAGCTTTCTGTAAAAATAATTCTCTGGACTCAGCATCAAATGAGGCCTCTTCAGAGTTGGAAATGAAGAGGAGGTCATCTGGGTCACTATGGTCATAGAAATGATAAACCCGTTGGACCATGCCAATTTTGTGCAGTGGGAGACAGGCTTCATCTTAATATTTCCCATTCACTCTGAGCCTTAGCAGCAATCACTGTGATGGAAGGGTAGGCACAGAACCAAGCAATAAATATCCAGGTGAGGAGAGGGAGGGCCCTGGTACAAATATCGGTGGCTTTACTGTTCTTTGCCTTCCCCTTTCCCTTTTCTGCTCACTAGGGATATCAATAATCCTGTCAACAATTCCCTTAGTGGCAGAGATGCCAGTGAGGAGTGTTTCAGGGGACAGGGGACAGCTGAGAGGGCTTAGGATCTGTGGTATCTCTGAGGAAATGAGCATATAGCCCAGATGGATCTTTAAGAAAATTATGGATTTTAGGGTCTCTAGAGAGTTTGGCCAGTTGATGCACTTTGGCAGCCACGAATAACAATTCAGAGCCTACTCCAAACAAACAAACAAAAACCCTGCAGTAGCCAATTACTTTCCTTCTTTCCTTCCTGCTGCATAAAATCTTTAAAAAAGGTTTGAATTTCAATTAAGATACAGTTTCTGATTTTAGTTTCTATTTCTTGATTTCCTCCTGTTACCTTCATCTTGTGTGTTGTTACCAGAAAATTTTGGATGATGTCACTGTGAGCCATCTTCATAGGTGGCCATTTTCTTTTCTAGGATATCCCAAAAGACCTTTCCAGTATTGTGGTTTGCTTACATTAATGTGATGGACAGAGTTTTGGGGAAAATCCCCAGACCTCTGGAGCATAAAACCCGAGCCTTTGTATGTTGATACACCATGGTATTGAGCAATGCCCAGGAAGCTCCCATGGCATTTTGCATTTATCGAGGAGCTGTTGTACATCCACGGGGTTCTTAGGAGGAGCTGGCACCAGATATTTAGGACGTCTATATTCGTCCATTAATTTTTTAGCGACATCACACCAGAGATCAGACTCATAATATTCCTAATGGGTCAGGGGACAAAGAGTGACAGTAGTCAGTGAAGTGGTGACACCGAGATTATAGGTTCCTGCTGTAACTTTCCTCTGGTGGTGTCATTACTTTCCAGATGCAAGGCTCTTTCATTCTTCTGGGTTAGGACATGTAGGTTGGACACGACCCACTGACACAGTGGTTGCAGCTGGAGGCCTCCTGTCTTCCTCACTTACGGGAATCTTTTCCTCATGCCTTTAGCCCCGAGCCTTTCCTTGAGTGGTGACAAGAGCCTTGCAATCCAATCTACCCTCCTTAGCTCTCTTTGGCCTTGAGGCATGAAGGACCCTTTCACACATTACTAGGCTATTAAGGCCTTTATGATTAGTGGTCTAACCTTCTTACTAGACCCTATGGCCTTGATCGTGCTCCTCTGGGGAGATCATTGGATTCTTATGGTAGCCATGACCTTTTAGGTTGGATACCACAGGCAACACACAACACAGGAAATATGCAAAAGCACGTAGCAGCATGACAGACCCACGGCAAGCAGTGCTCCTTCCCCAGATGAGCTCTGAGTTAGGTGGTCCGTAAGCAAATTGTAGATGAAGGGTAATAGCTTCAGTTAATTGCAAGGAAAACCTTGTAATCCTGCTGACTATGCCAGTTGTTTTGTGCCAGTTTCAGGCTGTCAATAACCAGTGTTGTGACTGGACCAATCCTTGTGCTTCTTATTATGATTATAAGATGCCCTGCAGCAATAACGGTCAAGAAACCTTGAAAAAAGTGTGTGGGGGGTTATTATTTACAAGACCTGGAAATTACATAGCACACCTGGGGCCACACAGTGAGGCTGCAAGTAGAGACAGAGCATGCAGGCCTGGGGTTCTGCTTTCATTGGGGCCAAGGGTGGGGAGCTAAGGCTTTCATGGACTGATTCTATATTGGTGAATTTCTATAAGAGCAGGAATTTAAAACACGGGAAGAGAAAAAACAAGTGACCCAAATGACTGGTCACTGAAATCAGCCAAGATCTCTAAAACAAAGGAGCCTCAGTGAGGGGAGGCATCCTGTGTTTAAGTCCTGTGGCTGGCAAGGTGTTTATTTGAGATAGACATCCTTGAAGTGCATGCCTCTTTGAAGTGGATGCCTCAAGCAGTCAAAGCTTAAGTCAGGCACTTGCATTACAAAAAAGAGAGAAAAAATCACAAAGGCTTCTCTTGTGGTTGACATTAAGCACTGGTCCAGCCCCTCTCTGCTGCCAACCACATTCCCCTTTCAGTGTGCCCTGTTCCTGACCCTTGGCTTTTAGTTTCTTTCTTTTTCTTTCTTGGCCTTGATCCCGCCTTTGGACTTAGTGACTTGACCTTCAATTCTCTCTAAGGACTTTGGCTCACACGCACCACTCTATCTCCACCCCAGGAGGCATGTGCAGGCTATGTTGACCTAATGGCCCAGGCCCCACTTAACTGGCACCCCAGGATGTGTGTGAGTGTGTGAGTTCAAGCGTGTGCATGCACAAGGCTGAGTACACATGTTGGGGTGGGGGGAGGGCGTTGTCAAGTTGTCCGAGTCCAAATCTTTACTCCCCTCACTTATTAGATTCAAGACCCCAAGCAAGTTGCATATCCTTTCTGTTCCTCAGTCTTCTAATCTATTATCTATAAATCCATAAAGTGTGTGTGGGGGGGGGCGATTAAAAGTACATACGTTTTAAGGTTGTTGAGTGGTTACTAATTCTGTTCAGTAAATATTTCCAGTTGCCACTCCACTCTACTCCCCACTTTTGGGTCACACAGTAGGACTGTACCTCTTGAATCCTTTGTGAGAAGAAGGGTCATAAGGTTAGTTCTGGTCAATAATTTGGGAGCCGAAATGATGTGTGTCATTTAATTGCTGATGTGAGATCCTCTGGGACTTTCTTGTGCTCTGCCACAAAGGTTATGATCTAAATATTGGCTGCTGGGGTTGCAGGGTGAGGGTAATGTGGATCAGAGCCCCCACCAACTTACAGTGGACATGCAGCAAGGGAGAGAAATAAGCCTTGCCATTGGAAGCCACGAAGATTTGGGGGTTGTTTGTTACCACAGCATAACCCAGTCTTCCCTGACTGAAACAGTTGTTGTATGGACTGAGATGACGCATGTAAAATATGCTCAGCCTAATGTCCAACACATAGAATATACTCACTAAATATCGGCTATTATTATCATTTGTGTGACTCTGTATATGTGGGTGTATGTATGTATGTGCATTTCCTTTGTTAAACCAAACAGTTTGAATAACCTTCCATTCTCAGCAGCTGGGAAGGGAAGTGGAGCTCAGCTATCAGGATAGTTTAAAGGTAGAGTTTCCTGCAGTGTTCTCTGACCTCAGTGTCACAAAAAAGACTTAGTAAATATGCCCCAAACATGTGAACAAGCAAGTTCTATCATCAACTCAACTTCCCCAACGCAGACTAACATGCTAGCACACCCAGAGACTGCTCCTTTGGCTGTGCATGAGAGACAGAGAGAGGCTGTGTTGGATCCTCCTTCTGTACAGTCTGAATGATTGTTGGTCTGTGGGGACGAGAGAAGACCTCCAGTTAATTATTAGTGGAGAAGATGAAATCATAAACAAAATTCCTTGTAATAAATTTTTCAAATGAGAGCCCATGTTTTATTTACAGGACTGGCCCATTTTGGGCTTTAAATCTATGAACAAAAACAAACATGCTTTTTTATCAAACAGACGGGGAAGAAAGTACTCAATAGCCTTTCTTTCTCTCCTTGCCAAGAAGGACATGTGCTCTGAACTACAGAGAGGAAGGCAGGCCCAGGCTCTGTTGGCTAGAAGAATTAATGGACTCATTTTGCTTTGCAGAGGAAGATTTAAGCTATAATGATCCTTCCACATTGAGAGAAAAAAAAAGAAAGAAAGAAAAGGGGAAAACAAAGGGTCCTGCTGAGATTCAGATGTTTCTACTTCTTAATTCAGCATGACACCTGGGTGGCAAGTAGAACATATGCAAAGTGTATACTTCTATAACTAAAGCAGCTACCATCAGGCATGTTCCTACAGCTAAAAATGAGAAATCTCCTTGAACTGAGCATTCTGCAGAAAAAGTGCAAGAAGTAGGAGATAGATTTTGACTTGGTGTCTCATTTGCCCTTTGTCTCCTTGTAGCAAAGTTGCTCTGAATCTTGGGGAAGAGGCACCTAATGTAAATTCACACCAGTTCTCATAGTCTCAGATCTAATGGGCTCAGAAATGAGCCAAAAAGGTCCATAAAGGTCTATTTTCTGACAAATACTGGTGATGAATCAGAGAATACACATATACTGGAACAATAGAATGGTCCATTAAAAACTCAGCAAGGCACCAGTTTGGAGTGAACCCTTGAGAGGTTAGGTTGTTCTTTTCCAGTATGTGGTGTAAGCATAAACCAAAGAGTGACGTATGGTGCTCCGTCCTTGTATCTGTTTCCTGTGGCTGCTGTAACAAATCGCGAAAAACTTGGTGACTTAAAATAACAGAAATTTATTCTCTCACAACTCTAGAGGCCAGAAGTCTGAAATCAGTACCAACGGGCCAAAATCAAAGTGTTGGCAAGGTCATGCTCCCTCCAGAGAGTCTAGGGGTGAATTGTTTCTTGCCTCTCCCAGCTTCTAGTGGCTGCCAGCAATCCTTGGCTTGTGGCCACATCTTCCTGTCTCTGCCTCCATCTTCTCATTATCACCTCTTCTTCTGTCTGTATCTCTTCTCCCTCTGCCTCTCTGATAAGAACACTTGGGAATGCACTGAGGGCCCATCTGGATCATCCAGGGTAATCTCATCTCAAGATCCTTAACTTAATCATATCTGCAAATACACTTTATCCATATAAAATAATACACTGGAAAAACCTCAGTCTTCCACCTGTGCAGGAGAAATCCAGCTTCTCCCTAGTGTATGTTTCTTCCAATGAGCCTCCTTTACCACTCTCACAGAACACTTCACTTCTGGTTACCAAACATGTGGAGGTTTTTCCCACCAAAGTGTGGAGAACAAGCAATTCTCTGTGACATCAGCTGGGTGTCCTACAATTTAACTCAATTCTGACACTACCTGGAGATAACATCACATCAAACAGGTTAAGGGCTTAGTCCTGCAAAATCTCCCCCGCTTCCACCCACACTTCAAATGCCAATCACAAGCCCAGGTTATCACCTGAGCTTCTGACCAACTGGCTATAGATTGGAAATTCCAATGATCCCTTCTTTGGGTTTGATTAATTTGCTAGAGCAGCACACAGAACTCAGGGAAATACTTACTTAGGTTTACGAGCTTATTAAGGATATGGTAGAGGATACAGATGAACAGCCAGGTGAAGAGATAACACAGGGTCTATGAGGGTCCTGAGCACAGGAGCTTCTGTCTCTGTGGAGTTGGGTCTGTCATCCTCCCAGTGTGGATATGTTCACCAATTTGGAAGCTCTCTGAACTGCTTACTACTGAGAGTTCATGGAGCTTCCTCACATAGGCATGATCAATTATCATGCTCCATTTCCAGCTGCTCTCCTCTCTCTGGAGAAGGGGGGGTGGGGCTGAAAGTTCCTGGCTTGTAATCAGAGCTTGGTCCTTCTGGTGACCAGGCCCCATGCATGAGTTCATCCAGGAGCCCACCCAGAGTCACGTCATGAGAAGAAAGGATTCTCCTAATTCTCTTATCACTTAGGAAATTACAAGGGTTTTAGGAGCCCTGTGTCAGGGACAGGCTCAAAGATAAATACTAGGACAAGAGATACTTCTAATATTCTTATCACTTAAGAAATTACATGGGTTTTCGGAGCTCTGTGCCAGAACTGAAGGCAGAGACCATATATATATATATATACACACACACATATATAATTTTTCCCGTATTATCTAACAGGTGACATTTACAGGTTCCAGATACTGGCACCTGATATTTTTGAGGGCCATTATTGAGTCTATCACAGTCTCCAATAGCTATAAAGTAAAGGTAAAGGAGCCAAATGGTAAAAGTAGAACTGGCCCCTCTTACTCCCAGTGACTAACCTGCAGATTTGTATCTTTTGTCCCTGTGAGCTTAGGTGCTGCTGGGTTAGAGGTTCAGTTCTCTGGGAAAGTACATTACCAATAGGGAACACAATAAGTGTTTTGCTAAAGCTGAAGCTCTGACTGTACCTGGTCACTTTGGGTTCCTCATGCTTGTGGAGAGACAGGTAAAGAAAGAAGTTATTGCACCGGAGGCATGAAGGGTTGCTGCTATAAAATGGGAGCAGGGAGCAATGTGGCTAGAACCCAGAGAATTCACAAGGAGTGTCTTTGGGTTCTTCTGCACCCAGTGGAAATGGTGACTGGACAATGGCAGCATCCAAGGCCTGACAAGAGCAAGGCGACTAAAGGTTCAGACTCCTCAAGGTGAAAGTCTAGATCAACAAAACGGACGGAAACCTTGAGCAGCTGAAGTGCTGACCAAGGGGGGCGGAAATCTAGACTAGGTGGAAGGAGAGGGAGATGACCAAAATTAATTTTAAAAACACATTGGTGATTGGAGTCTTTTCAACCAAGCCTTTTGTATTAAGTGGTTTCAGAATTTGAAGCTAAAAAACACTCTGGAGTCTCAATTGACATGGAGGTAATGGGAGACCCAGGTTGACCAGAGCTGTGCCAAGGGTGGTCTCTAGAGACACCTTTGGTGCCTTCAGTGGGTACTGTGGGCACCATCTAGATCCCTGCTCCATGACTAAACCTTCCTTCCTTCCCCCAGCAGCTGAAAATATCACCTGCTGATGGTTTCTGCTGAGAAATTCTTGAAATTGCCATCTGCTGAAGGGAACCCTAGTTTGTGCCTTTTCTGGGGCAGCACACATTCAATAACCAGTTGATGTGACAGAACCAAGGTCAAGCCACCTGGCTAGATTCAGAACATCTCTGAAGGACCATCCCAGCTCCAGAGATCTTTCTGAGATCAGTGGAAGCCTCTACCGCAAGTGCATTAGCATTCACCTTCTGCCTGTGCCCCATTTGGCTTCCCTCACTCCCTTAGTTATTGTTCTCCAGAACATTTCTCAAGAAACTGGTACATTTCCACCTAAAGCCAATTCCCGGGAATCTCAACCAAAGACAGTCCCCCAAGTCACATCCTCTAAGCCCACCTCTGACCTCAGTCACATTTTCAGTGAACGCTTCATGCAAACTCAGACTCATCTCTAACAGGCCAGGTTCCATCTCAATCATGTGCTGTATGTCTTCACTTTCTGATACGGAGTCCACGCCAGCTCCATGAGAAGTAACTTGGCCTTTACACGTGCAGAGCTTGGAAGTACAGAGGAGCTAATGACCTCAAGGGAGGAAATCTCATCTGAGGGGATATGGGAGCCAGGAGATAAATTCCCCAGCCTCCTATCCTTCAGAGGAGTCGCGCTGGGAGGCCTTCTGAAGCTCCCAGTGGAATATAGCTCCTAACACCCAAAGAGACCACCCCAACAATATATCGTTATATTGACTTTTCCTCCCTAGTCCCTGCTTACTGGATTAATCTCTTTACAATTCCTGAAAATAAGTCTTTATCTCAGGCTCTGCTTGGGGAGAAACCAAATTTCTAAGTACCACTCTCAGCTAGGTGGCTGTTCCCCTTTCCTACAACTTTATCTTTTTCAAAGCAGGGAAATTTGGGGGGAGGGGGCTTACAAATTCTTCTTGATTCATATATAATAAAGGGGGAAAATACCATGTGTCAAAACCTGCTATGTGTTAGGATCTCTACCACAAATATAGCAATGAGTAAAATAAAACATTTTCCCTAGGGAAGTTGACAGTTTAGTAAGTGTGGGGTGGCCAGGGTAGGAAGGAGGGTTGAGATTCACATCTAAAGTGGGAGGAGACAAAGGAGGCAGTATTTCCATCTCATTGGAAAAACCAAGACAGCTTCATAGAGGAGGTGGCAATTGAGAAGGTCAGAGTGGAGTGAGGAGGATCTTCTGGATTGGGGGAACAGGATGAGCAAAGGCCCAGGAACCAAGAAGGACAGAGCTGGGTGGGATGGCTTGGAAGAGCCCAGATTCGATGAGGTGTCAGGCACATGAATGAGGTTCACTGGAGATAAAGCTGGAGGTGAGGTCTGTGTTGGCGACCCTCAGATGCCAGCAATGGGAGTCTGGGCTTTGTTCTTCTGTGTGAAGTAACCTCATGCATGTGCTGGCATTGGTAGACCATTCAGGGCACAGTCTTGGCACTTTGCAAGAAGGCTTTCCATTGACTCCAGGAGGTGGCAGGCAGGGTAACCAGAGGAAACCGTAATTCCAGAAGATACATGCACCCCAATGTTCATAGCAGCACTATTTACAATAGCCAGGACATGGAAGCAACCTGAATGTCCATCAGCAGAGGAATGGATAAAGAAGATGTGGTACATATATGCAATGGATAAAGAAGATGTGGTACATATATGCAATGGATAAAGAAGATGTGGTACATATAATTATTTATTACTCAGCCATAAAAAGGAACAAAACTGGGTCATTTGTAGAGATGTGGATGGACTTAGAGACTGTCATACAGATTGAAGTCAGAAAGAGAAAAACGAATATTGTATATTAACATATATGTGGAATCTGAAAAAATAGGTATAGACAATCTTATTTACAAAGCAGAAATAAAGACACAGATGTAGAGAACAAACGTATGGATACCAAGGGGGAAAGGTGGGGGAGTGGGATGAACTGGGAGATTGAGATTGACATATATACACTATTGATACTATGTATAAAATAGATAACCAATGAGGACCTACAGTATAGCACAGGGAACTCTACCCAATGCTCTGTGGTGACCTAAACGGGAAGGAAATCCAAAAAAGAGGGGATATATGTATACATGTAGTTGATTCACTTAGCTGTACAGTAGAAACTAACACAACATTGTAAAGCAACTATACTCCAATAAAAATTTAAAAATAAATTTTTAAAAAAATTAGGCAACTTAAAAGAGATAACTAACATTTATTGAACCCATACTATATACCAAATACTGATCTTTATTTGCATTATCCCATGCAATCCTCTCAACAACCTTTTGATAATGGTACTCATACTATCTCTACTTTACAGACAAGAGCACAGAGGTAGAAACAGGCTGAGTAAGTTGCCCCCAACAGAGCTAGTAAGTGGCAAAGTTGTGAATGTGCCAAAGGCAGTCTGGCTCCTGTGTCCAGCACTTAACCTCATAGCACTTAACACTATGGCAGGGCTGCGTGAACAGGGAAAGTTGCCCACCATTCCAGTAAATAAAGAGTGTTGCCCACCGTTCCAGTCCTACAGGGATCAAGCCATCAGCCACTGCAGCCCCATGGTGCACCTTGAGGGGAGTTCAGGATGGAGAAAACAGGAAGTATTCTGTGTTTTGGATACTGGCCCTAGATAGTTAAGGTGTATACCTAAGGAATAATTTCAATGAACCCAGATCCTTGCACCTTCCCATACACAGAAAATCACTAAATCATTCACTTGAGATGTCTGTTCTCTGTGATTAGCAGTAATCTTCTGATGTGATGTTTGACTGTCTTATTCCTGCCATACCTCTTTGGAGCAGTTTTTCAGAGCTATTTGAGAGGCTGTGTCCTGGACTATGGTCCTCGGTAAGGTCCCCGAATAAAACTTAACTTACAGCTTTTAGGTTGTACATTTTTTTCAGTCAACTGGTGGGATGAGAGCTAGGTAAGACCGGCAGTCAGCAGGAGGTATTGGGCAAAACCCTATTTTCAACAGAGTCCTCTGCCCATTGTAGGGCTTAGGACTGGGAAACAGAATTAAGGACTGACCCCTAATTACAGGATTAGGTGAGGGGACTAGCGTCATTTTTTGGCATTACTCAAAAGTCTCCTTAGCCTTCTCTAGTTTTGAACATACATAGCCCATCCATGTATATTCAAGCCTGTGGGTGGGGAAGAAATCCCATCCTGGGCCAGGATTCCATGGCTCACCTCATAGCTGTTCACAACTGTTGCTACCACTGGTTTTGAATCTCCAACTTGCCATCTCTTCAAAGGCCTATACCTCTAAGTAGCCCCATTAATACCCTAATTATTTATTTATGAAGCATCTCCCAAGTGAAGATCCAGTTACTCCATGCTGTTTACTCATTAATAATAACAATAGGTAACCCAAATACCTACATGCATCCTATCACTTAATTGTCACAACTGTATGAAATAGGTACAATATTATAACTACCTTCATATTTTAAATAAATAAGCTGAGTTACAAAGAGGCAAGATAACAAATGTAAAGTCACTGTATTGTAGAGGGTTCAAGAAATTGATGGAGCCATTTTACTAAGTCTACTTGAAAGCACCATGAAGCTGCCAGGAACCAGGCTGGGGTGATTGCAAGATATCTGGACTCTTATCTCTGGAAGCCTCTCCCTCAGGCATGGCTCCCCACCAGCAAGAGCCATAAATATACTCTTGTTTACCAAATGCCTCTTATGAGCCAGACCCTTGTCACACATTGTGTCATTTCACCCTTACAGTGCCCTGTGAAGAAGGAATGGCCACAGCTATCCTCATTTTGTAGACGAAGAACCAGAGGTTCAGAGAGACTTATTAAGCTAAGTACACAGTTGTCCTCAAAGGACTCATGGTCTAGACAGGGAGATAAACACATTGAAAGAAGTGAACAGGTAATCAACATGACCAGCTAACTATTAAGTGCTGTGAGAGCCCCCCAGGAGGGAACAACTGACTCTGCATGGTGGCAGCAGGAGGGGGTAGGAGGGTATAAAGGAAGAATCTGGAAAGCTGTCACAAAGTGGCATTTGTGCTGGGTTTCAAGGGACAGGAGCCAAATGGGGGCGGGGGGCGCGGGGTAGAGAAAACGTATTCCAAGCAGTACAGGGAACAACTAGTGAGAGAGTGGTGGGTATAGGTTGGTTTATTCTAGAAGGGTGAGTGGTCAAGCATGGCAAGAGCAATGGGTACAATGGGAGAGGTGACAGTGGAGAGAGAGGTGGGGCTCACATCCTAGAGGGCCCTGTGAATAGTGCCAAGGAGTTTGGATGCTATCCTGGCAATGATGGGAAACATTTTAAGTTCTGGAGAAATGTGGTGAGATTTAGGTATGCACCTTTCACAGAGGGGAAGTGGAGATGCAAAGGGGAAGGAAGGAATAGAGAAGAAATATTTATGCAGTCAAATCCATAAGTCCTCGTGATGCTTTGGGGTGTGTATGTAGGGGCTGTGAGCAAGGGCTTGGGAGCTGACTCTCCAGTTCCATGTTAGAAGGTTGGGTGAGTGGACGGTGGCATTCACTGCATTAAGGAGGAGCAGCTTGAGGAAGAGTGGCATAGATAACCATGAATCAGCCGAGCTTGAGGAACCAGGCACCCAAGGGAAGATGTCCAGGAAGTTGGTGGACCTGAGAGGTGAGAGAGAGAGAGATTGAAGAAATCCATTGAGCAGATGTTCACTGAGTATCTACCATGTGGCAGGCACTCTGCTCAGTGTCCTACGAAGGCACAGCATTGGCTGGGGATCCAGAGGGGAATAGCTCAGGGTCCCACTCAAGGAGCACACAGTCTGTAAAAGGAGTGGACCAGTAAGAGTCCTGCCATGTTGCAGGAGCCAAAGCATGTCCTGGGTCTGGGGTTGGAGCATGAAAGAAGTAATGGCCAACTCTACTATGTGGGAAACGATCAAAGAAGGCTTTGAGATATGAGTGTTTGCATAGGAGGGGTCTTGAGATGTGAGAATAGGTGTTCACAGGCCAACAGCGAAGGAAAGGGCATTCCAGACAGATGGAACAGCAGTGACAAGCACATAAAAGTGCACACAGGCCTACATGGCTATGGCCTGCAAATAGCGCAGTATGCCTGGAAGATGTAGACATGAGAGGTGGAGAGAGGAGGAGCTATGGGTTATGATACTGAGGAGGTAAGCAGAGGACAGGTGGTAGAGGGCCTGCAATGCCATGTTAAGTGGTTTGGACTATTCCCTGGATAATGGAATCCACTAAAGAAGTTTAAGCAGAGGAGTGACATGATTAAGTTTGGAATTTTGGGAGTCAGAGAGTAGCAGTTAAAATTATAGTAGTGGATATAATCTATCAGGAAAAAAAAAGGAAGAAGGAAAAATATTGAAGATTGGTTCCAGAGGTAAGCAGAGAACTTCATAGCACCCTGCCCAAGTTGGCCCCTGTACCAAATTATTAAACACTAACTTCTGTGGAGCACATACTCTGTGCCAGATGCTATTCTAAGCACTTTATATGTATTAGCTTATTTAATCCTCCTAATTATTCCATGAGGTAAATTAACTAGAACATGATAGGGCCAGGATATGGAGCTGAGATTTGAACCCAGGTTATACAACTTCAGAGCAGATGCGCCGTCACCACTGGACCACGCAGCCTCCTGCAATGATGGTAGCTAACATTTGTGAGGGTTTAATAGATGCCTTAATAAGTGCTTTATTTGCACTATCTAGTTCGGTCCTTACAACAAGCCCGTAAGAGATGAGAAAATGAAGACACAGGTGGGCACATGCAAGTTACTAAACTCGGCCAAGTAGGAAAAGCTAAGTAGCCAAGTTTAATCCAAGTTTTCTGGCTCAACAGGCTGTGCATGTAATGATTTTGCCCTGCCGACTCTGTAAGTGCTCCATACATACTAGCTGGTTGAAAGAGCAGTGTTTCTAAGAATTGGTTTCTGCATCCCCAAGACACAAGTATCACCAGGCCAAACACTCAGAGGTGACTTTCCAGAGGCTGAGGTACAGGGAGTAGTGGGGCTGGCTCCTATTCCAACTTGCCTGCTTCTACAGCCTGACCCTTGTAGGGCAGGGTGGGCATCAAAGACTGCAGGGATGAGGTAGGGCCAGCCCGCTGTTCCCTTAGTGGCCAGGCCCCATCAAAGGCGCTTGTGTCAGGCTCTGCTCTCCTCCAAGGCTGGGCAGATCAAAGAGGCTTGCAGAAGCTGGTTGTCTGGGCAGCCCCAGTTCTGATCATCAGTTGTCACTTTGGCAGTGACAGAAGAGGGTCCAACATGACAGGACTACCACAGCCAAGGCTCCTGGGGCAGACATCAGAGAGGCAGCTCCAAAGGCCAAGAAACTGCCTGAGGCTCCTTTGGGCTTCGATCCCTGGTGGGAAGAGAGGAAAGAACTGGAGAGGCCCCTAAGGAAAATGGAGCAGGTTCACTACAGGGAAGTTGCTGCAGGCGAGAAACCTGACCTTGGCATTTATATGCCTGCCTTGGAGCCATGAGATCTGATTCCCTCCTATAGCTGGGAGAATTGTTGACATGCTCACATGCATTCACTCTCACGCATATATTATGTATGCACACACATGCATACACTTTACACACCTCTATATATTTATACATACACACACACACACGCACACACACATACATACACCTGAATCACCCACTGGGACATACATGCATTATAAACATACCCCGACACATGCAGACTCTCACACAAACTAAAACACATAAAAACATTTATGCCCATGTGTTCCCTCATACTCGTCATACTTGCCTACATACACATGCGTGCACATGCGTACACACAGCGATACACACACCTAAAGATGCAAGTAACCATACACATATATGTGCTTACTCATACATGGGCGTGAAATCTTTATAATATAATCTGCCGGCTTCTAGAGCCCAAATCCAATATTTTCCTCTCCGAAGGGTGAGAATAATACTTGTGCATAGACTTTAAATATAGAAATAAGACTATTACACAGGTCCTGATGCCAGCCACTCTCCAACTCCTCTGTAGAAAAGTCTAGAGGAAACATCCAAAATTGTAGCAAACAGCGTTTATGTCAGCTCTTGGAAAGGACTTTCTACCGTAAGAGCTATTAAAAATATTAACATGTTAGAATTCTGTTCATTGAGGAATATTTGGTTGCCAGAAATTTGAACCACTTGAAATAGCAATTCTGCCTCTGAAAATAGTTACATGCTTTGGATTAATATATTATAGATAGATAAATGATAGATAGGTGATAGAAAATGACCTACTTGTAAATCAGAGGGATCTACTGTAATTTGGGGATCTGAAAACACTTTAGTTTAAAAGACAATATCAGAGTTCAGTTTAGCTAAAGAATTAACAAATAAGTGTAAATAGAGCAGTTTTGTACCAGAGTTTAGATCTTGTTGAAACACCCTCTCTTTCGCGATCAAAATCGCATGACTGAGAAAAATAGCATGGGGTCCTTTCAGACGAGTCCAATATCATCTCCTCTGAGAAGTCCTCCCTGACCCTCCCGCCACCAGACTGGCATGGGCACCTGTAGTGGACAGTGTGGTTTGTCACCCAGGTTTCCCTTCAGGACAGAGGCACTCACTCCACCAGCTGCTGGAAGCATTGGCTGCTCATGGCCCCGAAATTGTTTCTTCAGCCAAAGGTAGCATCTCACCGTCCCCTCCCTGGGGACAGCCTGCATCCAATGACTGGTTGACGTGGAGGTATAAAGGTCCAGGCCCCTTGCCTCAGATGGGACAATGAGAAAGG
>NW_020175669.1:604056-622561 GCF_003031525.2 Neophocaena asiaeorientalis asiaeorientalis
TTATCCCCATTCCAGAGCTTTCAGCAGGATCAGCTGAGGCCTCTGTTGCAACTGCATCACGGTGCAATATCTCCCCCTCTTCATCTTCCTTCACTCGCTCACAGGTATTGTCCCTGAAAGCACTCCCCGATAAACCTCATGCACCCAAATCTCAGACGCTCAGAATCAGTGTCCCAGAGAACCTGACGTATGGCAGCATCTTTCCTCAGTGACCCCACATCTCTATGTAGTTCCCTCTTTTCCTCACAGCCGTACCCAAACAACAGCAAATTTATTAAAACTGTATCCCAAGTCCCATTATCACCTCCACAGCTGCCACTCTGGTACGGAGCTGCAGTTACCTCCCCTCTGGCTCACTTGAACTTTGGACCAGTCTCCAAGCTGGTCACCATACTTCTTCTCTTGACCACTGCAGTCTATCCCTCAACATAATAATAAAGGTAATCCTGCCAAAACGTAATTCATTCACATCATTTCTTTGATCAAAACTCTTCAGTGGCTTCCCATCTTATTAAAAATTAAAAAAACGAAAACCAAAAAGACAAGAGTCCTTGCCATGCCTGCAGAGCCTCCATTACCTGGCCCTCTGCTTGCTCTATGCCTTCATCTCTTGTCTCCCTTGTCCATTCCTCTCCAGCCCACTGCCTTTCCTGCTGCTCCTTGAACGCATCAAGCCTCTTCCTGCCACAGGATCTTTGCGCTTGATGGTCCCCCTTCCAGGACTCCTGGGATTTATTCCTTCCCTTCATTTGGTTCTCTCTCAACTGCTACCTCACTGAGAAGCCTTCTCTAGTTATTTAAAATGCCATCATCCCACACCTGTCACATTCCGCCCCCTTTTCTTGCTGGCATTTCTTCGTAGCACTTTTGGCCACCTAACATATTATAGACTTATCTACTATCTGTATCTTCCCAACATGACAGCATCAGCTTTGACATGTTTGTTGCTATATCTCCAGTACCAGGCTCTCAATAGATATTTGCTGAGTAAAGTAATTGGCTTATAATGAGCTTTTGTGCGTCTCTCTCCTCCGTTAGGCTGTAAGCAACCTGTGTTCAGTTCTGGATCTTGTTTATTTCAGTATGGTGAGTACCTAGCCCAGAGTCTGGCCATACTCTAGGCACACAAGAATATTTGAGATGAATGAATGAATAAGTGACTGAGACTAATGGTATGGCCTTTAGCAAGCAATACATTGCCTCTTTAGGCCTCAGTGTTCTCCTGTGTAAAATGAAGAGAATATTAACCCCCACCCCCTGCCAACCTACCTCAAAAGGTTGTTGTTAAAAGTTAATAATATACTATACCAATTTCAGAGGCATTTCTAAGAAGCCAAGGGTGCCATATCCATGCAAATACTGGGCATACAGGAAGATAAGTCAGTAAGTCAAACAAGCTCCCCAGGTTCCATGAGACCAGGACTTTAGCCCCCATCTCCAGACTACCTGGAGCCATAGACATCAGGCCTTCAAGATATTCTTTTTGTAAAACAATGGCTTATGTGTTTGCTGCCAGTAAATTTCAGATCTTCTCTTCAGTCAGCCAGCAAATGTTTCCACTGTAAAAATAATACACCAATGACAGCAAAGAAAGTAGTGAAACAGGAAGAAAAAGCCCCCTAAAAATTCTAGAACTAAAGAGGGGTTCAGAAACTAGCATCTATGCTATGCGGCTGCTTCCCACTAGCTATCTATTTTACGTTTGGTAGTGTATATATGTCCATGCCACTCTCTCAAAAATAAATAAATAAAAAGAAACTAGCATCTATTAGTCTACAGGCAAGGAACAGGCATAGAAATTCAGGCTTAGAGCAATCAAACAGCACTCTGAAAGCAAGGGTGGTAGTGGTGATACAAATCACGTTTTATGCAAAACAGAGCCTCTTAGCCCTCTCCCCACAAAGCCAGTGTTCCACGTGGCATGTTGGCTTGTCCCTGAGAAGAGTGCTTTAGGGGGTTTCACATATACATACACACTCAACCAACAACGCCAAGTCTATAAGCAAGAAAAAGCCCCCCTCCCAATTTCTACTCAACGTTACTAGTCCTGGTTAGTGGAATCTGAGGTTAAAATGCCACTCTTCTTACCAGTGGTGCAGCTGGGGACATATCAAAGGTGTGAAAGCTGATATGGCATTTGTCTCACTGTCAGTGATTTAAGATGAACATGGCCCCCATGGATGCACTCGAGTTGTTATCCTGCATCCTAATCCTGTATCCACAGTCTTCCTATGGTGTGCCTTGACACTTGCTTCGTTGGCCTCTGTGGAAAGCCCCCCCTGACACTTACTCTTCTGAGACTCCAGTGGGGATCTAGATTCCTCCGAGCAGAGCCAATATCTTCACTACTCCATACCCTCACCCTATTAACCACGTCTTACCAGTCACCAAAACATTTGGATTCTGATTCTTGATGCTGTCTCCATTCCATCCCCTCCTTGCTTTCCCCAGTGCCACTGTTATTAATCAGACCCTCAAATATCCTGTATGTATTAATGGAGTAATAATTTGAAATATTAACCCCAGTGCTTTTATTCCCGTTATTATTTCTATACATCCCATGGCCTTTCCCCCATTAAAACTAGAACATAAAGCCTGAGCATCCATTGCCTCAAAGAAAGGTAGTTATAGCAGAAATGCAAGAAGTAAGTAAGTTTATCATTGGTTTAACAGCCAAAGTCTTAGCCTAAACAATAGATTAGGAAGGATATTTACTGAAGGCATAAAGCTTAACTGAGTTGAGAGAACTGGCAGAGAGTCAGAGAGGAAATTAATAAGGTAGATGCCTGTGTGGGTCTTTAAGAGGGGTCCCTGTGTTCTGCCAGCCTGGGCTGAACCCAGGGGTGCAAAGGGGGGAAGGTGATAGTTCTTCCCTTTAGTTCTGGGATCTGTGGAGACCCTGTGCTCCACTTCCCACTTTCAGCCCAGGAAGATGGCAACCTGGAGGGTTCTCCTGCTATCCACAAGGGAATGGGAACAGAAGAGTTGGTGTAATTACTTGGGACATTTAGGCATAAGGGCTAACTCAGACCCATTGAATTTTGCACAGTGGGCAGAAAGTCTCCAAAAGAATAGTCTGAAGGCCGTGGACCAAAGAGAACTTGCTGGGCTTCCCTGGTGGCACAGTGGTTGAGAGTCCGCCTGCCGATGCAGGGGACACGGGTTTGTGCCCCGGTCCGGGAAGATCCCACATGCCGCGGAGCGGCTGGGCCCGTGAGCCATGGCCGCTGAGCCTGCGCGTCCGGAGCCTGTGCTCCGCAATGGGAGAGGCCACAACAGTGAGAGGCCCACGTAGAGAGGCCCGCGTACCTCAAAAAAAAAAAAGAGAGACCTTGCTGTCTAGAAGATGAAAAGGCCACACAATGGCCTGTGTGGATCAATGACCTAGGCCACATAAGAGCCTGGATGTCCCAGCAGATGCCAGCATCAGTAGATGAGAGCCACTGCCACTCTCCCCCATCCCCACACTGTCCTCGCCCCATAGGTTGATGCTATAACCTCCCCCCTCCCAGCTCCAGAACTTAGATATAACCACAGAGAGAAGAAAAAGAGGGAGAAATGTCAAGCTAAGATTCAGCTTCTGTCAAGAGAGGACTTGGGTTTAAGTTTATAGAAAATAACTTCATTTTTGCACACCTTTGCTTAGGAGATTTCAAAAGCTACCTAAACTCACTGCAGTTGTACCCCAACTGGTCTCTCTACCTCTACCCCTCACCCCTCCAGTCTATGCCAGGACCAGAGGGGCATTTATTTAACGTGGATATGACCATGCTTCTACTAGTGACAAGCCAGGTTTTCAAGATCTTCAGATCTGGGTTCAAATCCAGAGTCTAGATGTCAACTGTTCTTGGGCAAATTACTCAACCTTTGTGAGCCTCATTTTCCTACCTTGTAAAGTAGAATAATCCCAGGACCTACCTCACTGGATGCCATTAGGACTCCATGAGATGTTGTAGGTCTTGGCACAGATTAGGTGTCCAGGCAATATTTCTGGTCCCTAATGTATGATGGTGTCTATCACTTCCTTGGCTCTTTGCATGTGCCACTCCTCTCCTACCTCCCAAAAGAAAAGCAGAAAATTCTCCCAACTGTCACGTTATTCCTCAAGGCATTAGCAGGGCTAGCTTCTTCTGGGCCACCTAGGGTAGGTTTAGGGGCTTCTCAGTGCTGTACCTTCAGCTCCCCAAGCTCAACCTAATCATAGCATCCATTGCACATTATCTGGTTACTTGTCAATGCTCTTCAAAAGCCAGAAGTAATCCTTGATCCCTACAGTGATGGCCCTGAACCCTCTTACAATCTTGAGCTCCCTTTTCCCAGAGAAGACCCAGGAGGCAAGAGGAAGCCCTTCTTTAAGACAATGGTAGGGAAGGGGTCAGAGGTCAAGTTAAGGAAGAGTCGGGCTTGTAATCTTGCCTATGGCTTCTGTGAGAGTCCTCCATGACCCATGGGCCCAGGGCAGCCTGGCATCCCAGCAGGCTGGAATGCAAGTTTTCCAGGTCAACTTTTATCTTCATACATGGTGTTTGTCCCTTTGATCCTTGAGCAGATCAAACAAAGCTCACCAATCGATGGCTTCCCTCCTTGCCTTTCAGAGCAGATCATCAAACACAGCCTTCATCTCTCCCTGCTTCCCTCCCACCCTTCTTGTTTTCCAGTCAGTCATCTGCTCTAAAGACCCAGTCTGCGGCCCACCTATCACCCCTCCCAAGTACTGCAGGTGGGATTGTTGAATGTCTTTCATTCAAATGAGTGTAGATCAATTTCAGTATTCACTCACTGTCACATCCCGGTGCTTCCCTCTCACCTAGGCCCTTGGGCAGGGGTGGAATGAAGCATAGACTGCAATTGCCTGGTCTTGGTGTAGAAAGCACCTGGTAATAAGAGAACCAGGGAAAAAAAGAGACTTTTCTGGGCCTATTTCCCCTTTCGTGTAACTGGACTATTACTTCCTGCCCCCTCACAACCCCCAACTCACAAGGTCCAAGCGAGCAAGTTAACGGGTGTGAAAGTTCACCAGGAAATGTGGCACTCTGGATGCACATTGGGTTTGGCTAGTCACAGTCTTTACATGTTGGGAAAGACTCTATTCCCAGTTTCCCCAGGACTTCCTGAGAAGCAGGAATTTCAGTGCTAAAACCAAGAAAATCCCAGGCAAAAGTGGATGAGTTAGTCGCCCTACAAAGAGACAGCACTTGGGAATGGATGTTATGGACTGAATTATGTCCCCCCAAAATTCATTTGTTGAAGGCTTACCCACCAGTACCTCGGAATATGACTATAGTTAGATAGAGCCTTTAGAGAGGTGATTAAGCTTAAATGAGGTCATCAGGGTGGGCCTCAATCCAATTCAACTGGTATCCTCTTTTTAAGAGGACATTTGGACACAAAAAGACACCAGGAACACACACAGAAAAGAACATGTGAGGACACAGCATGAAGGCGGCCTTCCACGTGCCAAGGAGAGAGGCCTCAGAAGAAACCAGCCCTGCTGACACCTTGATCTTGAACTTCTGGACCCCAGGACTTTGCAAAAATAAATTTCTGTTGTTTAAGCTGCCCAAACTGTGGTATTTCGTTATGGCAGCCCAAGGTGACTAAAACAGTGTCCCACATACTATATATCTAACTATTTGAAAGTCACATACCAAGAAAACACACAGACATTCAAATGTTTCTATCTTGTGAAGTACACCTCTATAAAGACCTGAAAGGCCACGTAAGAATTTAGAATTCTCAAGGTTCTGTGCCACTCCTGGTTGGGTAGGGTATAGCCCGCCTCTGGCCCCCAGCCTATGGCCTGTCCCGTTATACTCCCACACCCTGTCTTCGTCTTACACCATGAGTAGCTTCCCAAGTCCATGTGTGGGAACCTGGCTCTGATTACAAACACCCCCCACAGACAGACACTCGTTGGCCACCCTTCAGGCCTAGGGATGTGCACACTGAAGGTGGGATCCCTCTCAGGGAGCATAGGCCACTGTCAGCTTAGAAGCAGACTCAGGGTCAGTAGGGCTGGGAATTGTGGAGTCCCAGATGCCAACAGCATAACCTGCAAGGAGAGGATGAGGGCTCTAGGTTGACACGTCCCCTCAGCCCATCAAATCCCTCTCTTTAAGGGGAGTGGCCCCGGTAGAACAGAGTGGAGCCCTCTAAAGTGTGGGGATCAAGGCAGGGCTCCCAATTGCCCTGGTCTGAGGGCAGTACTTTCAGGAAACCAGATCCCATGACTGTGCTGTGGCATTCCACGCCAGTCCAGAAACGGGAGGAAGAAGGGACCAGTCAAGGGGAGAAGGGATTTGAATCCACACCTTCTGGTTCCAGAATCCGAGTTCTTAATGGATTCTTAAGAGCTTAAGAATTTGCACTGCTTCTTACCAAGAGCACTGCTTCTTACCTAGAGCAGTGGTCAGAGGAGACGGCCAGAGTGGGAGCCGTCAAAATAGCCTGATGTGTAGGAAACGGGTAGATGAACAGAGGTGGTTCCCTGAAGACGGGCATTCTGGGACACTCATGAGGAGGGACACGTCTCAAGAATTTGAACTCAGGATTTCTCCTGCCTACAAGATTTCTCCTGCCTACAAGATTTGTGCCCTCACTCATTAGAGCCCTGTCTTCTTCTGACAGTGATGATAATAAAAGTAATAAATTATCTCTCCATGTACATTAAGGAAAGAAACGTGAACATGCATGAAAGAAAGCTTTTGCACATAAGTCACGCTCATGGAACAGTATTGGCTTCAGCTTAGGAGTAAGTAAACTGAGGCTCGGAGAGGAGAGCTGGCTAATCAGAGGTGACAGAGTTCGAAATTTGACTCCAGAATCCAAGTACATTTTAATCGTGGCACATTGAGACGATCCACAGTGGCACTGAATTATGTCCATCCGATTGGACAGGCATTTATTAAGAGTGTTTCTGTGCCAGGCATTGATTAGCTGCCAGCATAGAGATGTGGACAAGATCTGTCTCTGCTCGAGTGACTCACAGACCACAGGGGAAATGGGCAGGTGAACTACAATTGCAGCAGTTGAGAAGTGCCGGCAATAAGGAAACGCAGGGAGGACCCAGAGGATGGTCTGTGAAGATCACCCCAGGAGATGATTCAACTGGACCTTCAAGGCTGAGGGGAAGTGGCAGAGAACAGAGGGAAGAACCTGCTGGACAGGGAACAGGAGTGTTCTGGGGAAGGAGATCTGAGATAGAGGGCAATCCTGGTGTTGCTTGAAGTGCCCCAGCTTGGAGCAGGGGTCGGGTTGAGGGTGGGATCGTGGGGCCTATGAAAGTCTAATTAGATATAAGGGAAGGTCTACTCAGATTTTAATCCAGGTAGTGACCAAATCAGAGATGCACCGTTATCTGTATCAAACACCTCTCACTTTGTACTGAAATGGCCTCTTTCTTTGTCTCTGTCCCCCTCCCCTGTCTTTTAGTTCCTCAAGGAATGAATTTTATTATAGGCAGTGTCCCATGCAGTGTCTGGAATTCATTTACTGAATGAATGAATGAACAAACTCTGCTACCCAGTTGTATTCTCCTATTTTGGCTTCCTTTTCTTTCCTGTGCTGTTTCTGATTTTAGTTAAGGATTGAATGTGGGCTCCACACATAGGCCCTGAGGCTGTGAGTCTGTGTGTGTATGTTTTACATCAGCCAAACCAAATAAACAAACACATGGCAGAACCCCAGGCGTGCTGCTCCTACACTTGGCACCGCTAGCTGGCACGTGGCTGCCCCTTCCCAGACACCCCAGCTCCTCCCTCCAGAGTTACGATGCCGCCTAGAGGCTTGGCTGTGGACTTGGGAAGCCCCCTCCCCTCTCCGGCGGCAGCAGCAGCAGCAGGACTCCAAGCACACACTGACACGCTCCTTTTACTTGGAGGGAATTTGAAATCACTTTTGTCTTAAAACTCCGGAGAATTGGTTGGCAGCCCCTAAGAAAATGAGGGCCCACCGACAGCGTGGTGACCACAGTACCAGGACAGATTTCTGACCTCCTGTCTCCAGCTGAGCTTCCTGGCTCCATTATACTCATTCCAACTGGATTAACTGCCCAACCCCTACTGACTGCCCTCGTGACCCCTAGGGTTTCCTTCTGTGGGGCATGTCTGGCTCTTCGAGAGCCCCCAAATCTGTGGTCTCAGTACGGTGCTCACCCTCTGAGGTCTTCTTGTATTTCCCCCAAATCAGTAAATGACTGCCCGATTTCTAGGTCAGGAACTGGGGGCTAATTCTAGACTCCATTTCCCTCACTCCACAGCCCTAGTCACCAGGCATTGCAGAGTTGCCCACAGAGCTGCTTCACAAATCCATCTCCCTCTTTCTATACCCTAGAGCTGCTGTCCTAGTTCACGTCCCCCTCATCTCTGTTTGGACATGTACAACTACCTCCTACTGGTCTCCTTGCCTCCGTCTCCCTTCTATGATCCCATCTTCTTTCTAGGCGCCATATCAATCTCTCTAAATTACTGATGTGATTCAGTCACTCCTTGACCTAAAGACAAAAATAAAATATTAAAAAATAAAAAACCTTAAGTGGTCCCTATAACAAAAACTGTATGTTGTTCTTCAATCTCCATTTTTCTCTAGTAATACAACCCCCACATTTTAGGGGGCTACTCGAATTAAGACTACATTTCCCAACAACCTTTGCAGCAAGGTGTGGTCACGTGACTCAGGTCCGACCAATGAGATCTAGCTAGAAGTGCAGTATGCAACTTTTAGCAGTGTCCTTAAAGGGAAGTAGTGTGCACTTCATCTTCCTTTCTTCCTTTCTGCAGGATGGAAAACAGATGTGATGGCTGGAGCTGGCGTAACCATCCTTGATCATAAAGTGCCCTTGGCAGTGGAGGTCACACAGGGTAAGATAAAAGTGTACCATGGATCACCATACAAATCCTGCCTTTTTCTTCCCAACTTGCACATGAGAAAGAAACCAGCTTCTATCCCAATGAAATCACTGTTATTTCAGGGTTTTCTGACACTCCAGCTGATCCCAGTTTTAATGAATTACCACCTACAGATGGAGTCTGGAGCACAAATGCCAGCAGGAGCCAGGTAGGCAGCATGACTTAGTGATGCCTTCAGGGAACAGGAGACTAGGAATGGATTTGTTTATTCATTCATTTTTATTTATTTATTCATTCAGTTTTCCATTTAACAAGTATTTATAAAGCCCGGCACTCTTAGGCACCGGGAAGGCAAAGACAATCATATCTGGTCCCTTCTTAAAGGAGACCTAGTCTGATTGGGGAAGACATTTTAAACAGATAAATGTAGAAGAGTGTTATGGAGATTGTAATAGTGATGTAAAAATGTGGTAGAAGCACAAAAAAGATTGGATTCTAAATAAAGATCTGAAAACAAAAACTTCAAAGAGAAGGTAACTTCCTCCCAAAAGATGAGTGATGAAGGGAACTATGGATAAACAAAGGTTAGGAGGATTCTATTCCCTGTTGTTGCAATTGCCTTCCCTTTCGGGGAATTGCAAACATTTTGGTGGAATAGAGCCCAGGTGGGCTCCACCCAGAAGGCAATGGGGAGGAACATTAGTACAGCATAAGGAACTCTAGGACTTGATCCAGTTTGTTCTGCAGACATTTTGCTCACTGAGCCCTTTACAGGATTTGATAACGCTGGGGAAATCATAGCTCCTTACCAACAGCACTACATTGTAGAAGAGCTGATGTTTAGCAACTGCAGGCACCATGTCTAAAGATCTGACACATAGTAGGTGCTTAGTAAATTTGGGTGTAGTAAGAGAAGACTTCCTGAGGGGTTTTGTCTCTCTGTTACTCTCTTGCTCCAACACCCCAAGTAGAAAGTCCTGGAAGTTTGGGGGACATTACAAATATGTAAAAATCCAGTATCACATAGGACTGGCTAACCCGATCAGAAACTGGGTATAAACAATCCATTTGTCACTATCTGTGTAGACCCGGTGTACATCAGCCCTGCCTGGTGGAGGCTGTTTAAAATAACAGTGTAAAATTGACTTACCTGCATTTTTTATGAGCATTGAAAGAAAACGTCCAAAGCAAGAACTACAGAAAGCACGAGGCACATAGACGATGACCTCTCACTAATTTTCACTTTGCACTTGTTGCTACTTAATCTTGGGATGCATCCCTACTCTAATTTCACCCTAGTCCAATGGAGTCAGTTTCCAGAGGCTGGACAGGGTGAATTAGAACCCTGAGCAGATCAAGTCATCTCTGGGGCTCTCAGACTTCCCTCAGGGGCTCAGAGCCCAGCTCCCTGCACAGTGGTCCTTTTCACTCTTCAAACAGAGCATCGGATTCTCACTACAGACACAGCATGACCCTTGCTCTTGCCCTTTCCATCTTTTACAATTTCTTGTGCTCCAAACGGCCCTAAAGATAACCATGGGGAACACATACCTGACATAGTTTCGTCTCTGAAGCACTTTCCTCATGGGAGAACTCTCTTCAAAGAATGCTTTAAGAGAATAGAAAAGAACAAGGCTGGGCTGCATTCGTCAGCCAATAAGGAGCTTGGAAATAACTCCTCCAGCTGCTCATTTCTAAAAGTGGAAAGCTGAGACCCAGAAAACTAGAGTGGGTTGCCTAAAAACACACAGAACACTTCAACACAATTCTTCAGCAGTTTGAAGTGTGTGTACTTTCCAGTCCTTTTCTCTGCCTACACCTTGTAAACATGTTCTGAACAGATGGAAGAGTGATCCACCCCAGTTAACCCTGGGCACACACCGAGTCCCCAAGCTAAGGGCACGGTTCAGGACAGAGCCCTCTGGGAGCCTCCTTGGTCCAAGCATGTCGGGAGACCTGAGTGGCTCTGGAAAGCCATGTGGATGGAGGGGCTGGAGTTGGGGTCAGCGAAGCAGCAGGGAGCCCAGGTGATGGGAGCAGGGCCGGCCTTCTCCTCCCCGGTCTGCAAGCTTTGAACCTCTTGGGCCCAGCAGGTGGGCATCAGGGTTGGGGGCATTACCATTTGTTTTTCCACTTTGATCTTTTGTCTTTTAAGTGTTGTGGAAGATCTTTTTGGCTGGAGCCTGAGAAACTGAGCATGAGAGGCTGTGGCTTCAATACTGTGAAACTCTTCTCTTTGCAAAGCCCACTGCCTGTCTCATTGCATCCCCACAAGTCATTCCCTTGCCCTTCCTGCCTCTCAGTTTTCCTCATCTACAAAATAGGAGGATTGGACTCATCCAGTGATTTTCCGACTTCACCTTTTAGCAGCAGAACCTCACCTTTTTCCCCTCAATTTACCCCTGGAAACCCAACGCTCAAAGCAAAGTGCAGCTGCTCTGCCTGAAGCTGGAGGTGGGGGTCTCTGTCTACTTGGGTAACCTCGAGGCCCCTTCTTTAGTCAGTTGACCCCCAGGTCCTGCTAGAAGCACTAAGAACACAGTTTGAAAATCTCAGGACTAGATGACCTTGAAGTCCCCTTCCGGTTCCCCTTTATAATTGTAAAGCGAAGCCCTAGGAATTGTGGGAAGGGAAGCCAGGACCTCTAGTCTGATTATATAAATGAACTGGCTGAAAGTCAGAAGTGGCACGTGACCGGCCTAAGTTATAGGGCAGCTCTGCCTCTTTCTGTCAAGTCTTACCCCCTGTTCTGCCTCCATGTAGAGACCATGCATGCAAGCATGCAGCCAAATAGAACTACTTAGAGTTCCCCAGACATGACACTTTTACCCCTCTCTGCTCCTATTAATGCTCTGCCTTCTACGTGGAACGCAACTCATACTCTTTTCAGACTCTTGAATGGGCACGTGTTTAAACGGGGTTCAGTAGCACCCCTTCTCTGAAGACTATCCCAAATCCTACACCCTTTTCTTTGTGCATGCATAATTCTCTGCCTCTGCTGTAATAACAGTCCTTGGTGATTTATCCCCTTAACTCTTCCACTAGAGGACCCATAATGTAACTGATTTATATTTTTGGGACTTTTCAGGGTAGCTTGCACATTGTAGATATTCAAATATATGTAGTGAATGAATGGATAAAGGAATGAGGGGCATTGTTGGGACTGGCTGAAGTGCTGGCCTTCTGTCACCACGACTTCGCCATCACAACAATCATGGAGCGATTTTCGTCTTCCCCTCTTTGATGTTGCCCGATATCTTCCTCCATAATATTTCCTAACATTCAGCTCCAAGGAGCAAAGGCAATTTAAATCTAAGGTTGTCCTCAGCTTGCTTAATACAACCAGCCTCATCTGCTAAGGATAGATCAGTGTGGTCAAAACTCAAAACCCACAGGGCAAATTTCCCCCAGGGAAGTCATTCAGCATAGGTCGTAAAGGAAGAAAGAAATGTTTATCTATTGGTGCCCTTCTGTGTGATGGATGCTTTATGCAGGCAGAAGAACCAAGTACGCTACCCTCTTCATCCCTTTTGTCTTGCCTTCTACCACCATCCACGTCCCCATCTGGGAGAAAGTTGGTTTTGGGCACTTTGAAACATTAAGATATTCCTAACAAGGTGACCCCTATTTGGGGAGTTTGTTAGCCTCGTGTAAGCTTCTCTGAAAATTATGAGATGAAAAGGAAAAAAGGACTTGCCTTCAGAGATCACTTCCAGCTGCAGCAGTGGGTGTCCAGGGCCTGCAGTCTGGAGGAAGTGTCCAGCAGTGCCCAAGTGTCCTGAGACAGTGGCCTCAGCAGTGGTGTTCTAAGCCAACCATTCCTGGGCAGGGTCTGGGCTGTACCAGCCATCTCTTGCTTCCCACTTAATCCTCCTTGATCTCTCTCCTCCTCAAAGTGTGAGCTACCTGATAAAGTCTAATAAGTTCCTTTTGTGTTTACACTTAAAAAATAAATAGAATTTGCCAACTTAGACTCAAGGGGTCATAACTTGGAACAGAATTTGCAGACTGGAGCACAGTGATAAAGCCCAGATTCTTCAGAGACAGGATAAGAAAGAAGGGAGGCCATGGTGGAGGGAGAGATCTGAGGAGCTCCATTCAAGGTGAACTTGACAGAACTAGAAGAGGACCTAAGGAGAACAGTTAAAACATGTTTGCACCATCTTCTATATTCCCAGTAGCTTTGGTGGTGGACTGAGCACTCATGCAATTCTCACATTGGAAGACAAAGAACCAGCTTTGCATTTCCTCATGTCATTCTCACAACAGCCCTCAGAGGTGAGTCCTCCTGGTCTAGCACTACTCAGAGGACAAGAAGCCTTTCCTCAATGGCCTTTTGCCATCTGGCCTTTTCCTGGAGGCCAGGACCTTGGGCCAGAAGTGAGGGGCAAGTGGAGGTCTGGAGGAGGGCTTATGTTCTGATATTGAAAGAGAGAACGGAAAAGTAGTTCTCTAAGACTTTTTGGGGTGATGGTGCTTCCATCACTGAGAAGTCTACCAAAGTCAGGCAGGAGGAGGCATTGTCTACAGAAACTTAGTTGAGAGGCTGGTGTTGGAGAGGAAGACATTTTCCTCTACCCTTCTAGGCTTTATTGGCTGGTCTAAGAGTTAAACTGACATGAGACAGATTAACAGGAGAAAATTAAAAGTTTAATAACATGTGTACATGGAGGAGACCCAGGAGAACTGAGTAACTCATCAAAACAGTCAAAGCCCTTACCTTAAATACCATCTTCAGGTAAAGACAAAAAAAAAAAAAAGGATGTTGGGGATAGTGGTTTGGGACTTCAAAGGAGAGAAAGGAAATTCACATGGATGTGGAAAGCAAATGTTTGGCAAGTAAATGTTTCCTGGGCCTTGCAGAGACAGTGGGACACAGAGTGGATGGTGATCTCTAGGGCCCGCTGAATGTCCCCTACCACACTTAGCCCATAGTTTTTGCAGATATCTCTGCTGATTGCTCTTTTCCAGGGATAGAAAAATTCCCTCTATCTAAATTCGATTAGGCAGTTAGTGAAGGAGGTCACAGTTTTGTCCTGAGTCTTTCGGGCCTTGATTGTTTTCAGCCTGAAATAATCCACATGCTAAAGATTTTGGGGTGGCAAGTTTTGCTCCCCTACACTGGTGAATTTGTTTAAGCCCCTTTCACGTGATGACAGGCCAGAGTTCAGATCCTGGAAGTGTATTGAGTTCGTACCATGTGCCAAGCACAGTGCTACACTGTGCGGCAACAGCTGTGAGCAGGACATCCCTGCCCTTGACGGTCTGGAGAGCAGATGTACTGCCTCTGGGGGTTCCTGGGCTCTTGTCTCTTTCTCGCCAGAACATTGTTGGAATTCTTTATCAAAAGTGAACCAGAGGGATCTTGTGGTCCATTCTTTTATCCTCATCCTCTGTTGTCTGTTGACGTGATTGTGTTTTTGTCTGAGAGCTGAAGCTCTTTGCAGTGTGTTCTCAGTCTTTCATCTGCAATTGCTCAAGCTTACTTTGCCTTCATCATTTTTCCGCATCAGCTGTGCTTACACTGCTCAGTTGTATTTACATTGCTTGAGCCTCTTCTGTCCTTGTTTGCCACAGAACCAGTACATGAAAATGCAGCTCCAAAACAATGGAAACAGACTACTGTTCTCTTCAGTGATGTCCCCCATTAATAACTGGTGCAACGGAGGATTCAATTAAATGAAATAATATATAAAATGTATTAAGATTGTGCCAGGCATGTGGGAGGCACTCAATGTATGTTAGCCATTATCATTAGAAATCTGTATTCTTCAAGCTGACGGTTACCTGGAAGAAGTCCATTATGCAGAGGTCCTTCTTGGCTCTCATTAGCAAATGGCCTCTTGACCATAGCAGCTGGGGTTTGGGCCACCTGCTTCCTGCTGCTGTTGGTTTCCCTGCCTAGCAGTGTCATTCTCACCTTCAAGCAGATCATCCCTGCTCTTTACTCCTTACCACACACTTACCTTGAAGTGTCACTGGGGGCAGAGAAACATGCATTCCCTATTAAATTTTAACCACACATTGGGGACAATGTGAGGTCATTTATCCATTCAGCGAACATTGTGAGCACTTACTCTGTGCTGGGAGCTGTGCTGGGTGCTGAGGCTACAGAGATAAATGAATCACAGCTCCTGCCCTTCAGGAACTCCAACATGTAAACAAAGTGGAACATGTTAACTATGTCCAGGTATGAACAAAGTGTCCCTTTGTGTTATGGCAAGTGTTCCTGGAGATTCCTATTCAAATGAAATTATCCCACCTAAAAAGATGAACCAGCAACAGCCCCCCCACCCCATTTTCTCCAGAATCAAAACAAAATTGCATGGTACTTGTGATAGGTTACAGAATTTTTAAACAGCTATTAACTCACTCCCCCCACCACCTCCTATGGGAAAGAGCTCTTTCTCCCCATTCATGTTGAGTATGGCTATGTGACCTGCTTTAGTAGAAGTGAGTATTTAAGTTCTGAGCCCAAGCTTTGAGAAGTATCTTGTGTTTCTTATTGCTACTCTGAGAGGTTCCAACCCCTTCCATAAGAAGAACACAGCCCTGATAGCTGCTACCTTCTGTCCTGGACCCACAGTGAGATATATGGTACAGACCTGAACTTGCCCCCAAGCCTGAAGAAGAGCCATTACTATGACCTAAAGATGCATGTGCAAGAAATCAATGATTATTTTTTATGTTCTGTAACTCTGTACTTGTTTGTTACACAGCAAAACTGACTAGTACTGTCTTCAAGACTCAGTGCTCTATATGACTACACCCACCCTCTCTGGCCTTCTCACACTTAACAATTCACCTGTTCCCAAGCCCACTGTGTGAGGTATTCCCTCTGCCTGGGCTTGTCTTCTTCACTTACGTATGGTTCAAAGCCTGGATCAAATGTTCACCTTTTTAATGATACCCTTCTTTTTTTTTTTTCTTTTTGCGGTACACGGGCCTCTCACTGTTGTGGCCTCTCCCGTTGTGGAGCACAGGCTCCGGATGTGCAGGCTCAGCAGCCGTGGCTCACGGGCCTAGCCACTCCATGGCATGTAGGATCTTCCCGGACCGGGGCACAAACCTGTGTCCCCTGCATCGGCAGGCGGACTCTCAACCACTGTGCCACCAGGGAAGCCCAATGATACCCTTCTTAATCCCCAGCCCCCAAATAAAAATAAATATGATGATAATAATAACACTGATAATACATTGCTAATTCATTCAGTAAGTATTGATTGGCTGCCTGCTCCAAGCAGATCCACGTTCTCCCTGTGTGCCTCCCAAGGTCTTCATCCAAATTCATCAGGCCCTCACCACATTGCCTTGTAATTGGCTGTTTAGGAGGCCTGTTCTCCCACCAGCTGTTGCCTCTTCCAGGGCAGAGGCTGTCTTTTTTGTCTCTGTGTCTGGGAGTGAGGACAAGCACAAAGTAAATGTCAGTCGAATTCAATCTCCCTGTGAACAGTAGTTGACAGTGTATGTGGCCACTTCCCTGAATGAGAGAGAAAGAGGCCAGAAGGACCAACAGCTGGAGCTGATGCTGTTCCCACCTGCAGCCCTGGCCCTGCCTCGGGGCCAAACCAAATCTGACCGGGGCAGGAAGTCCTCAGGCATCTTTAGGATCTAGTCCAGTGGAGCTTAATGTTGATTCACCCTGTTTATTGGCCTCGTGTGTGAGTCATTTTCCCAGCACTGAGTGCAGGACTCCACTATTTTATCTGGGTCACCTCTCCACTGGCCTGACCTGGGAGGTGGTCTACTTTACCCCCATGCTTCTGGGATGCCTCCCTCACACTTCCCACTAGCTAAAGCACCTCCACAAAGAGCAGGTTCTGAGCTAGACCCTCTTGCTAGGAGCTGTCTGGACAGGACCGGTCTGTTTGGTCCCAAGTTCTGGTAGCTTCTCTAGTCACTAAGTTCCTCTAAAGAGGGATTTAGCTTTGTTTTTGCCAGTCCTTTCTCTTGTTACTACGGTTCTGCCCCCTGGGACCCAGCTGGTCTCTGGGGCCTGCTCCCAGATGGCAGCCACCTCTGACTTTGAGAAGGAGAGTATAAAGTACCCACTAGGACTTGGTGAATGCGACCACCACTAAACACTCAGATCTTTGAAGACAGGGAGTTCGTTCCAAAATAGAGATAGGGCCTGTCTTCTATATGCCACTGAAAAAATATTGAATGAATAAATGGAGGGATGAATGCCCAGCCGCAGAACTTACCTTCCAAAGGATAAGGGAACCAGAGTGAACACAGTATTTGATATTTCAGACTGAAACGTCATTTTTGTCTCTCTTATTCTCCGCTCAATCTGTTCAGCACCTCTTCCTGATCCTAACTCTCAGCCTAAGCCCTCCTGCATCCCACCACCCCCAATTCCCAACCTCCGACTCTTTTCCTGCCCCCACTATTTTGGCCAGTCCCTTCTGGCACAAGGCTTGTGTGGGTGGATCTGCCAATGGTGAGGCATGTCCCCATCTGGTGAGTTCTGGGACCCTAGTCCTTAGGTCCTGCCCATACTGGCAGGTCCTGGTAAGATCCCCCAGCCATTTATACTGTGTCTCTAGGGCCCAGTTCTGTACCACTTGCCCTTCCCAAAACCATGATGCTGGGCTGGTTGAGGGGAGGAGACTGAGTGAGGCTTTGGTGGAGCTCAGCACTTCCCCACTTCTCTCTAACATCCTGGTTAGCAGCCCTACCTCATTGCGGAATCCTGAGATGGGCCACAGAAAAGGAGAAAGCCCAGAAATCCTGTTCCATCCCTGTGCTACAGGTCTCCATCCTCACAAGACCCTGAAGCAAGTGATTCTGCTAAGAACCCTCAATGTAAGATCCTGCCCCATCTGGAGAAGTTGAGAAGTCTGAGACTATCCCCTACATCAAGCAAGAGGAAGGTCCCTTCAGAGGGAGTGTTGAATTTCAGACATGGGACCAGTGAGGGCTTCAGAGGGACACCAAGAGGCAGACAGCACAGGGAGCATAGCTTCTTTGCTCACCACACAGCTCTGGCCGTTTCAGCTACACCCAGATCCAGTTAGCTGCTGAGGACCCCCAGCTCAGGGAGGCCCCAGGCTAGCAAGATGCCCCAAGAAACAAAGTCATGGAAGAAGAGAGGGCAGCCTGGACTAATCTGAACCACACAATCTCAGAATCTTGGAACTGAGAGGAACAGAGCCACATTGCAATCCAGCCAGTCCTCTATAACTCCTCTGATAAAAGGCCATCCTACTTTAGAATACCTCAGGCAGCAGAGCCCTTACTACCTCACAGAACCGTGCACATCTTCTTCTTCACACATTATATTCGCCCTTAAATTGAGCTGAAACCTGCCTCCATGTGAGATGAAGTGTCAGACTGTCACTCAGCTCTTCCATCTGAGCTCCCATGATGCCCCAGCTTTGGGAACATTTAATAATCCCCCAGTTTACTGCACTCTTCTAAAGCGGCCAGAAGGCTATTTCTCTTTAAATGTCCCTCTGGGGCTAAGAAGAGTGTCTGAGAAGAAGATAACATTGTGAGTTGGGTCACTGAAACACGCTGATGTCTTCAAGGCATTTGTTTATGGCCCTGTCCTAAAAAGAAGCATCACCCCAGCCTTAGTTTGCTGGTTCCCTCTCACTCCTGGTCAGGGTAGGACATGTGGCAGCTGAGGGCAGCCCCACCCCACAGACCCCCCT
>NW_020175669.1:623141-640872 GCF_003031525.2 Neophocaena asiaeorientalis asiaeorientalis
CACACACTTCTCATCTCTAACACCCCTTTGCCCCTGAGCTGCCTTTTTTTACATGCAAATTTCACAAAACCCTTCAAATGAAAACAGGTACTTTTCATTTTGCTCCCATAAACAGACACTTTCTAAATATTTAGACATCTGTATATAATGCCCTTAAACTGTTTGTTCTGAAGCATAAATAGGTATCTCCATGTTTGAGTTAGTGCCTGATATGTTTCTCATTTAAAGAGAAAACGTAAAAAATAATTGGAATAACTACAGCCAGGAACAATGCTTAACACAGCATGTCAGTGTCTTTTATTGTGTCTTAAAGTAAAAGCTTCAGCTGTAGGAGTATTTTCTTCCCTGTCAAACAGAAGCACAGCTCTTACTTTTAACCCTTCACAGGACTTGGCTGCCTCAGGAAAGGGGGGCCAGCAAAGGACCCATTTTTTAGGGCCTGATTTGCTATCTAGTTGCATTCACAATTCTTAGGGGCAGTGCACTGATTCCTCATCCTCAACTTTTCATTGAGGGGAATGAATTCCCATTTTATTCCCAAGGAGGAAAAAGTACAAACCCTTCTCCAGCCCCTAACTGCTTCTCATGGAGCAGATGAAATGAGGAAGGACTCCAGCACTTAGATCTGCCCTTCTGAGTTCCCTCTTTTTGGAGTCTACCAGAGGGATCTGTGATTGTCCATCCACCTCTGCCAGAACTGGGTGGGGAAGTACAGTTCAGAGGGGGATGAATTAGGGAGCCGGTATGGATAGACATCTAAGTTATTTCCTCCAATCAGCTTTATACTAATTTTTTTAACTCCATCTCTCTGATTCTGGTTGCTTTCTTAAATGGTCTAAACGACAGTATGAGTAGAAGTGGAATTAATATTACCCCCAATCCTTACTACCAAAAATGATATTCCAAACACTTGAAGCTCCCCTCTGAACACACAGATGAAACATTATATTTTTGCTGCATCTTTAAAATGGAGCCTTATACAAGATCATTATTAGTGAATGGTGTTCCTGGGGACCTAATTCAGCCTTCACTGGATTGTCTTTAATTGTTCTTCCAAACAGTTATCTAGTCTTGCTTGGACCTCCTAGTGATGGGGCATTCTCTATTTTTAGGAGGTAGCCTCTTCCATTGTTGGACAGCTCTGACTGCTAGAACTTATTTATAAATAAGTTGAAATTTCCTGTAATGTCCACCCATTGGCCCTGCTATGGACTGAATTGTGTCCCCCCAAAATTTATATGCTGTAACCTTAATTAACTCCAATGTGATGAGATTTTGCAATGGGTAAGATGAGGTCATGGGTGTGGGGACCTCTTGATGGGATTAGTGCCCTTATAAAGAGAGACACCAGAGAGCTTGCTCTTTCCTCACAGGTACAAAGAAGAGGTCATGTGAGCACACAGCAAGCCCGTGTCACCCACAAGGTGACACTGAGGAAGCCTCAGACTAAAACTTACCTTATTGCCACCTTGATCTTGGATTTCTAAGCCTCCAAAACTTAAATTTCTATTTAAGAAATACCTGTCTATGGTATTTTGTTATAAGAACTTGAGCAGATGAAGATAGGTCCTGTTTATTCATTCTTTCACTTATCAAACATATAATGAAACTCTAGTCATGTAAGACACTCTGCTGGGTGCTTGAGATTAAAATAAAAATGAGGAAGTTTCCATTTCTGCAGAGTCAGTTTGGAAAACAGACCAAAAACCCAGTAATTTCAGCACAAAGTATACTTTAGTATAAAGACTACTGTGATCAAGTGAGGACCCAGCAGAAAGATCCGTTTGCTTCTGAGGCAAGGCCAGCCTCTGAATCCACGGAGGATGAGGGCAAACCATGCCATCTCACTTCCATAGCATAGGAGCTGATCTCCTCCAGGAAATGCGGAGCAGGGTAAGCATCCCCACAGAAGCAGTGTGGGCCGGAGCCCCCAAGCCTGAAGGAGAGCCCAGAATCCCATGACAATCCAAACATTTGCAGAGTCAAGGAGTGGGTTCTTCACCTTCATTTGGGGAGTGGCTGCAGGACGGACAATGGTGCCCATGAATCATGCACTCTCTGTCTCAATGCAGCAGCCAGAGGGATCCTTCTAAAACATTAGGGCACATCATTCCTCATCACATAGCCTTCCATGAACTCCAGATAGCTCAGAGGAAATGCCCAAATTCTCACATGGCCGATGAAGATGGTACAGTCCTGCCCCCATTACCTTTCTGATTATTCTCTTGATCTCCTGGTCACCCACTCCTCTCAGCCATGCTGGACTCCTTACTAAAATACCCCAGGTCTGCCCCACCTTAGGGCCTTATCATAGGCTGTTTCCTCTGCCTGGGACACTCTTCCCCAGAGAGAGCTATGTGGTGACCACCCGCCCCTCCTTGACATCTCTGCTAGAATATTGCCTTTTCGGTGAGCCCTCCCTGACCACGCTTTTAACTACAGACCAGTCCCATACCGTCTTCCTTACTCATAGATCTATTTTTGTTTTCTCTTAACAGTTTTTATTTTCTAAAATAGCTTATTTGTTTATTATATCTGTTTGTATTTCTGCCCCTCAACCCCCTGCAACACACACATACATATGTACACACATACACAGATGTAAGTCCCTAAATGCAAAGCTTTTAATCTGTTTCATTCACTGATACATTTCAATTATCTAGAGCTGTGCCTGGCACAGAGTAGGTACTTGCAATGGACTGAATTGTGTTCCCCAGAATTCATGTTGAAGCCCTAACCCCCAATCAGATGGTATGTGGAGATAAGGCCTTTGAGAGGTACTTAGGTTTAGATGAAGGTGGGGTCCCCATTATAGAATTCGCATCCTTATAAGAAAAGACCAGAGAGCCTCTGTGTGTGTGTGCATGTGTCAGTGTGTGTGTGTGTCATGTGAGGACACATCAGGAAGGTGGTGGAGAGCCAAAAACAGATTCTTCAGGAACTGAATTGATCTTGAATTTCCCAGCCTCTAGAACTGGGAGAAATAATATTTTATTATAGCAGCCTGAACAGACTAAGATAGTACTTAAAAAAAAAAAAAACTTGCCAAATGAATGAACAAATGAATAAGTGTAATCAAAGGGACAGCTCAAACCAAATACTGCTTTGATGTCAGACTTTTCTCTTGATTTCTCTTACAGCTTGTGGAAAACCAGAGCTTGCCAATCAATAATGCACATAATACACATATATAGTAAACCTCTCTGACTCATTTAAGCTCAAGTAAATTCCTCTGTTCATTTTTTTATTTAACAAATATTATTTCCTTCCTATCCCAGACAAGCCCTCTAATCTGGCTACTAATCTTCTGCTTTGGTTTCCTTTTTACACACTTATTGCCTCTGATCAGAGCTTTGACTTGATGCTGCTATGACTTGGAGGGAACAAATGCAGTTTCTTTGTGGACAAGCAGGATGACAGCTCTTAGATCCAAAATCCAAGGAAGCCCATGTCTCCATCACCCACGGTGGCCTGATGCCTGCAGATAACTAACTCCATTAGCCCCTTCCGAGGCAGAGGGGGAAATCAACTCCCATGAAGATACCAGCTTGTGAAGTTGAAGGGTCTCATGGGACAAATCCCAGATAAACACAAGAAAACTTGGTGTGCAAATCTTTTCTTTTTCTTTTCTGAATTTCAGGCTTTTCATCTGTACAATGGAGATAAGAAGTGCCTACCCTATAGAGTTGTCGTGAGGATTAAATGAGGTCGTCTATGGTGCAGACCCAGCACAGCATCTGGTTCATGACAAGGTTAGTTGCTATTAGCTTTGATCTGAAGCAGCCAGAATGGCACCTGAAGGTATCTTGATTTCATTAACTCAGGACTCTGTCCACCTACATCCTGGCAAGAATCTAGGATTTCATTCTTTGTTAAGCAGTGTTCTGTATAATTTACATATCCCTACAAAATAAGGGCTGGAAGTTTATTAAGGAGTGCCCTTGGGTTCAACACTTGAGAAAGGGAGGGGAAGAAACTAACAGAAGGAGAAGTCTAGCTGTGGTGCAGGTCCAGTGGCGGCCTTGGGCAACCACTTGGAGGCTGTGGAGATGGAATTGCCCTTTAGGGTTGTCCTGGGTGGGCTGAGATGGCCAGGTCTTTACACTCCTGCACTGATCAATCACTGAATGTGGGCTTGGTGGGAAGGGTGTGACCTTGGACAAGGGGATCTCTACAGCCAAGGCAGATCCTAAGGGATTGACAACTGAAGGCCCATCCGCCAACAGCAGTCTCAGTGGCTGAGGCAACAAGCTCTTCACTGAAGAGGGAACTGGGAGGCGCATCACGGCATCCACACCGTATGCTCCCCAGCCAACTGGGCTTCAGCCTCAGCTTCCCATTCAGGGTACTAGTTACCCAAGCACACCTTCAACCCTAGCTTATTTGGCCATGGCGCAACAACTTTCAGGTTCTTCCTGACTTTGGGAAACTGGACAGAATCACTGTGTCCCAGCTCCTTGGCTGGCATCATGCTCTCAATGGGATGACCACTTCAGACCTGAATGCCAGTACCTCTTGGGCTTTGGCCATTATATGCTGCTTAGAAAGTACAGCTCTGTAACCTGCTGGGACCTCCTTGGACACTGACCCCAGCTAGGATAAAGCTTAATTTCTATACCCATGGCCTATGCACTGGGTCACCTCTCAGGCCACAAAACCCTCCACAGTCAAGTCGAATTCCTCGAGCCTTGTTTCTATTCAATGGGGCTGAGTCTGGGTTTATTCCATTCTCAATATATTTTTTAATAGATCTTTACTGGAGTATAATTGCTTCACAATACCGTGTTAGTTTCTGTTGCACAGCAAAGCAAGTCAGCCATATGCAGACACATATCCCCGTATCCCCTCCCTCTTGAGCCTTCCTCCCATCCTCCCTGTCCCACCCCTCTAGGTCATCGCAAAGAACCAACATTCTCAATATTTTTACAAAGTAATAATAATAGTAATACCAACACCTCTCATTTTTATGATACTTTATAATTTACCAGGTTCTTTACCGCCCATGATCTGGGCTTTCTGTAGAGTACCCCCGGAAGATAAGCGTCACTCCTGTTTCCCTTCTCTAGCTGAAGTTCAGGGTGACACAGTGACTGACGTAGCCCCAACAAGTGGAGTTAGAAGTGAACCCAGGGGCTTTGACTCCCAACTCTTCATGGCCTGCTGACTCCTGCTGCCACAGTCAGCTCAGCTTCGTGTCCTGTGTCCCCCTCTCCTCTCCTTTTCTCTGCTCATTGCCCTCCCAGGGCTCCCTTCCTCCCAGCCTAGGTGCAAGCAGAAGCTCTTCTGAAGTTGCCTGGGTTAAACCAAAGGACAGATTATTTTTAAACTTTAGCAGAGAGGGGTGGATGCTGAGGATTTCAATTGTCGTTTGCACTCAACAGAAAAGCCTATGGAGCGCCTTGTTTAACCCAAAAGAAAGACTACTAGGTTGCAAGACTTGAAACAGGCCAGGAGGCCCCTCCAGTAGGTGATCAGGCACCATGGGCAGCAGTGTGATGTGATGCGGTGTGGAGGGCTCTCAAGTTAAGTCGAAGTTGGGTGCAAATTTCACCCCCCTTCTTACTTATGTTTGTGACTTCTCTAAACCTTGGTTTCCTCATCTGTTCAATGAGGTTAATATTTTCTACCTCATAGAGCTTTGTATTTATTCAAAAAATGAATGCAAAGAACTGAGCCCAGTGCCTTGTTGTAGCATTCACTTGTTTCTCAGAAAATGGAAGCTCTCCCTCTTCTTCCTTTAACTCCCCTCTTCCAACCCTGGCTGGGAAATATGATGGGAGTGAGTTTGAATGGGAAAGAAAAAAGAGTATTCCAGGAAGGAAGAGCAAAGTATGCTAAGACCTTAGTTGGGAAAGAGCTTGGTGTCCGCCTGTGGGAGGAACAGAGAGGTCAGGGTGGCTGTGTGTCAGGAGCAAGAAAGATGGTGGCCCAAACTAGGTGGCCATTGGGCGGGTACTAGATCACACTAACACTTTACCAGCCAGAAATTTGTTTTTATTCTGAATACAAGAAGAAGCCACTGGAAGGTTAAGAATAAGGGGAATGATGTGATTTGGTTCTCACTGTAAGAAGATCGCTTGGGCTATTGGTGGAAATATTTACAAATCAAGCCTTCCCTCCTATGATATCAGCTCTTTGAGGGCAGGAAATAGAACTTGTATTAGTTAGTTAGTGTTTTAGTTTCCTAGGCCTGCTATCATAGTCCATTTGGGCTATTATAACAAAGTACCATAGACTGCGTGGCTTATAAACAACAGAAATTTCTCACAGTTCTTTTTGGAGGCTGGAAACTCCAATATCAAGGCACCAGCAAATGTGCTGCCTAGTGAGACCTTGCTTCCTGGTTTATAGATGGCTGTCTTTTCGCTGTGTCATCTCATGGTGGAAGGGATGAGGGAGCTCTTTGAAGTCTCTTTTAAAAGGGCACTAGTCCCATTTATGGTGGCCCCAGCCTCATGACATAATCATCTCCCGAAGGCCCTACCTATTAATACCATCACATGGGAAATTAGTTTCAATGTATGAATTTTGGTGAGATATAAGCATTCAGTTTATAGCAACTGCCATAACAAAATACCACCGTCTGGGAGGCTTAAACTACAGAAATTTATTTTCTCATAATTTTGGAGGTTGGAAGTCCAAGGGCAAGTGTCAGCAGGTTTGGTTTCTTCTGAGATCTCTCTCCTTGACTTGCTGGTGGTCACCTTCTCACTGTATCCTCACATCTATATGTTTCAGTGTGCATGTCTTAATTTCCTCTTTTTATAAACACACCAGTCATATTGGATTAGGGCCTACGCTAACAACTTCTTTTTAACTTAATTATGTTCTTAAAAGCCTTTTCTCCAAATACAATCACATTCTGAGGTCCTGGGGGAGGGCACAATTCACATTTTGTGTCCAATGATGGAATCCATCATACGTGATTTTTTTTTATGGGAGGGGGGTAACATAATTTAGCCCATATTAGTTAGTTAGTTAGTTGATTACTCAGTCATTTAGTAGACTGAGTAATAAAGCTAAAACAAACTAAATTTGTAATTCCTCTATATCGCACAGTGTAGTGTTGGGTTCCCATCAGGAATTCACTATAGGATTGTTGAACAGACTCAGATCTCTGGCATGTAAACAAACGTACAAAGGAAAGCTCTTATTTCGGTCCATATACTTTGGTGCCATGAGTATAAAGACTGTGTCATGAGACCAAGGACAGACTTTCATTCATAGGAATTCAGGTACCTACAAAACCTAAAGCATGGTCAAAACTTCTTACCTGGTATAAGAGGCCCCTTGTGTGGCATCTCTGACCCAGATCCTGCAGCTTTTGCTTCAGTAGCACCAGGCACGGAATCCATCACTCAGCAGGCAGCCCGTTCCATGCAGTTCTGGGTGTATTAAAAACAGGGCTAGCAAACTCAAGTTTTGGTACTTGAGGTAAAGGATTGGGGTCAGGGGACATCTTTATTTCTCTAAAGGGAGCAACCATTCACTTACCCCAGCTAATTGCCTCCTTGTTGGAACATGGGGGCCAGTATTATCAGATTTCCCAGTTTTTCCATAGGGCTCAGAAATCTGGATTCTAATGCGAAATCTCTCAGACTTTAAAATTTAACAGCTAATCAATCTAAAAACAAAACTAACTAACTAAATAAATAAGTAAACAAATATAATATACAGGACAACAAAGAATATCAGTAGCCCACAGTTTGTCATGGGCCACAGTTTGGAGACCTCAGTTCAGGGCCACTACCAGATTATATGATGGCTTTGTGCAAATAGAAAAAGCACCGCCTTGAAGCAGATGCAGCCCTGTAGTTGCACAGTTTGAGGAGCAATGTAAGGCCTAGATTTCAATCTTCACGCGTCCCCTCAGCTAGAGCCTCTGTGCAGTACACAAACTGCCTGACTACAGGCAGTTATAGGCCTCTCTTTTGATCATAATGTGGAACTCAGTCACCCTACAGTTCACATCCATTCGTCCTGTTTCAGACCAGTTATAAAACCCCACAGTGCCCATGACCCTCCTTGTTTAATCTTTTTATTACCAATCATACTTAAAATTACTCATTCAATGTTTATCTTTCCAACTAAGTTACAGGCTCCAGGAGGTCAGGAGATCTCTTGTTGCCCAGTCTACTCTCAGTGATAAGCACAGAATCTGGCACATAGAAGACACTCAATAGATGTACATAGCCTATTCCCTCAAGCACTGAGGGTAAACATAACCTTCTAAGATTCTGGGAACAAAACTGGTTTCGTCTTCTCTTGGGTTACCATGGGACCCCAAGGGGCCTCAGCTACGGAAGTGGCAGAGTATGGGGTTATGTAGACCTGCACCTTGGAATCCTTCTAGTCCTCATGACTGAGCTTCTTAACCCACACATGCATGTTCTGTCCTACCCCAAGACCAGATCACCTCTTAGAGAAGGAAAGAGTCCCGTGGCAGCTGCTTCTGGTTTTTGCATGGAGGTGAGCATGTTGGATGTCTCCAGGAGCAAGGGGTTTGCCTGACTGGTGCCATGGTCCTCTCCCCTGCCTCACCACCACCCACTGACCACAGATGGACTCCTAACTCTGAACTCTTAACTAGTTCATCCATGGGGGATCTGGAAACTACCCACTACGATTTGAACCAGACTCCTGCCCTTCTCTCATGGGGATAGATATGCTGGGTCTTTAATTTTGTTTGGACTTTCTGTTAAAACGTGCCTGTCTTACCCACACTTTGCCTTGTAAACTGATTTTCTTGTTTGGAATCTGATCTAGTAGCTACTCCCAGAATAATCAACCCAGGATGGTGTGTCCATGTTCAGACCTTGGCTCCTTTTCAACCCTGCGGACCTAAGTGGACTCCTGGTCATAGCCAGGAGAAGTAGGGTGTTGGTTGGGGAAGTGGCAGCTTCTTTCCACCTTATAATGTGTAAAATATCTCATTTATCATGCCAACCTGTTTAAGAATTACTGATCTTAAAATCCCAGCTATGGAGCCCCAATGTTCTCTTTAGTAATGGCTCACCCAGCCATTGTTACCAAAGCCCCAGGGTAGAAATAAAAACTCCTTCCTAGCCCAAATATAAGTATTACTGGGAAAGAGTCCATTGAAAAAAAAAAAAAAAAAGAAGACACTCAATAAATATTTCTTTAGTAACAGAGGAAGAAAAATAGAACAAGTCAGCTCCCTCTTTCAGATTTGAGTGAAGCATAGATGTGAAGACAGTCATTATAGCTCCTTGATCTTCTCTACACAAAATGTGTTCAGTTGTTTCACCGACTCCTCACAGGGACTGGCTTCCAGACCACTCATCATCTTGGTGAGTTTCCTCAGGACCCAGTTTAGTTCATCAGAAATATTTTGAAAATGTTGTTTCAACACTTGAGTCTGTGACACTAGCAACCAATGGAATAGGAACTTGAATTTATGCTACCAGTCACTTTGCATCTGATACTTTATTCAATCCACAAGACAGCCCTCCAAGTAGGAATCACAAGGAGAAATGAGGGCTTCTGGAAGTTAAGTAACTTGTCTAACCATTGTTTGTAAGCAGAGGGACTGGGATTCAAACTTAAATTGCTCTGACTTCCCGAAGCCATGCGCTTTCTACTATGCCAGGCCTCTCTGTTCCATTAAGTTATATTTAGCCACCAAGTCAGGGACTGTCTTGGGTCTAAATGTCTCAAGCATGAATGAGCTGAGATTTTCCAGGCTTGAAGGGTCAGAATTGGTAGTTGGGTCCATGGAGAGCAATGCACAGGCCACTCCATCGAAAACCATGCAGCAGCCTCACAAAGGGAAAGATGTCTTGGGCCAGGACAGCTGAAAGGATGTTTATGGGAAGAAAACCTGGCGGAGATTAAATCCTGTGCACCAACAACACCCTTGATCCCAGACTGTTGTTTATGGCCAGAGCAGCAGAAAGCCAAACAAACTTTTTTTTCTTTTTCCTGGTAATAGCTTTTGGGATTTATCTTAGGACAAAGAAAAAGGGTTGCTGACCTGGGCCAACTGTCCCCACCTACCTCCCTCCACCCTCCAAAGAAACATAACCCCCGAATCACAAATGGAAATGAGGGCAGATGAAGTCCAAACTCCTCAGCTTTTCCCTTTCAGCCTGGTTTCCAGCCCTGGGTCTTTGGGAGTTGTCAGTGACTAGATGAAGTATTTGAATATGGGGGTGATTGTTGTCATTCTGTCTCTTTATGAAAGACACTTCAAGACAGCTGGGAAAGAGAAGTGAAGCCAGAATTATTCTTATAGTCCAGTTATCTTTGAACAAGTCTCCAAAACCTCAGTTGGAAAAATATCAAAATAATGTTTGCAGAGCCAGCGAGCATAGTTTCTGTCATGTCCAATCTTATTTTTATCTTTAAAAAATTTACAAAGAAGACAAGCACATTAAAAAGAATTGGAGAGAAATTTTGCAGAAGCAAATTAAAAAACAGACAAACGTTACTTCTAGTCCCATCATCCTTAACCAAATACTCTGCATTAGTGTGTGTTTTCTTCCCATCTTTTTTCTCTCCTGCATGTTACCAGGTTGCAGTCACAGTGTTCGTACAACACTTGTTTAGGTCCACATATTTTCAATTAACATTATACCATAAACTTAAAAATTAGTCTCTATTATCATTGAGAGCTGCATAATATAGCTTAATTGTTCCTTGACTCCAGCATTTAAACTGCATTTTTATTAACGCATTAGATTGCTATTATTAATCTAATAGACTGCTAGTAAATTAATTATTGTTTAAATTTAGTTGTCGTTCTCAAAAACCAAAGATATATGACAAAAGAGCCCTTATTTTGTAGGGATATCTAAATTACACAGAGTACTGATTAAAGAAGAATGAAATCCTAGATTCTTGGCATTAGCAGGAGATGTCAAAGTCAAATTTTGAATGAAAATTCAAAATTCCAATTGATGAAGGTCTCCTTTATGTTTATGGTGAACATGTTCAGTCACGGGAAGCTCTCTCCCAAGAGAGGCAGCCAGTTCTGTCTTGAACCGCTCTGATGTCTTTCTATCTATAACTTCCACAGGGTAACAAGAAAATGTCTCCACCTCTTTCCATTAGTGGTAATCACTCTTCCCCCATCCCAATTAAGGGAGCAATCCCACACGACACTTAATTTGTATCTAATCATTCCATAAGTGTTTATTGAGGGCCTCCTATATGTCAAACCCTTCAATAGGCATTGGAGATAGAAGGAGAACACAACACGCAAGGCCTTTTATTCTGGTGAAGACAGGTCTGGGAAGTAAAAGACATATAAAATGGGCACCTAACGCAGACCGGAGGCATGGGGAAGGCAGCCTAGAGGAAGTACCACTAAAGCTGAGATGAGAAGGCTGAGTTAGCCAGTCAGAAAGTATGGACAGTGTTTTAGGCAGAGGAAAGTGTGCGTGCGTGCAGAAGCCCATAATAGAGACACTAGTCAGAGATGCAGACACTAACCCAGAGATTCAGGCAGCATGGGTCTTGCTCACGCCCATCATGATAAAGATTTTTGTTGATGATTCTTCTGCTAGAGAAGCACATACTATCCTACGACCTCAGAGATTATCTAGATCACCGTTTCCCTGAGGGCACAAACAGCAGTGCCGAGGAGGATTAGTTCCTTGGGTGATAAAGGCTTGTACTGGAAAAACAAGACTCCTATGTTTAAAGATATTCTGCAAACACAAGGTTAAACAAAGAGAAGCAGATGTTTTCATTGCAGGGTTTTTGGAGCCTTTCACAGGCACATCAGTGATGTCATTCTCTGCGGAGCATCACTACACATGGTGTTTCCAAACATATTTTACCATGAAATCATTTTACGTGAAGTACCTAATGGGAATAGATTTCCCTGGAACTTTCTTTATAAAAATGCAGATATAGACTAATCCTGGATTTTTACAGATGAAGAAACTGAGACCTAGAAAGAAAAAATAACTTTCCCCAGATCACACAAAGGAATAGAACAGTAGCCAGCTTCTCATGACTCTCAGACCATTGCATGCTCCAATATAACTTAATATCTCACTAAGCTAATGTCACTATAAGCTCTTCTTCAGCGTGTACTGGGAACCTGGAATGTGTCCATTGCATTGCCCATGTCATATTATGCAGTTCCCACAACTGTCCTGAGAAGTTCTGGTTTGCCTGCAGAGAGTTTTAGTGGATACCCACACCTGGAGTTACAATTATGCCTGCCATGGGGGCATCTTCCTGAGGACCTACTCATCCCTGACAGCTGTACCTAGGCTCCATATCCTATTGGGTCCTTCCTTGAAGAACCTCCTGTTCTGACGCCATTTCAAGACAGGTGGCAAAGGGGCCCCGGATTCAGGAGCCTTCTGAGTAAAAGGGCACTTCAGCAGTCATCCAGTGTAATTCCTCAGCCAATTGAGGTTCATTTATCCTCTATGCAAACCTTTCCAGGAATGGGGAGCTCTCTACCTCAACCTATTCTGGGTCTGGATGGCTTCCAGAAAGGACAATTCTATAGGCCCATTATAGAAGCCTAGTCAGCAACCAAGCATGGACTTCCCCTTTCACCCTAGAAGACAGTGGTTCGTGGGTACGAACGTGCACCCTCAGACACCACCGCTTCTCCTTCCCTGGCTTCCCAGCTGTACTGCAGAGGCAAGGATAGAAGCTGACTCTGGGAGCTCAGTGTTGGCAGCCAGCGATCACCATTCCTGACTTGAGTAGCAAATGGTTTGAAGTTGATTTGTCTCAAGAGAAGCAGCTATGGCTTTGTCTTTGATTGCTGTTAATTCTCTTAATGAGAAAACCTATAAAGAGAACTAGGAGGAAGAGAGATTTTTATTGTCTTTCTTTTATTTTAATGACAACAGGAGACATAATGAAGAAAAAAAAGGCTTTCTTGTGGGCACTGGGCCTATTCGCCACAAGAAGAGGCTGGCTGAGTCCCAGCTCCCCAGGAAGGAACTTGTGAGAAAATGAGACGGTGGGGGAACAATAAAACTTCTAGGAAAGGGCATGTGTCTTCAGAAGGAAAACAGGAGCAGCTGAGGGAACAGAGAGCTCCTGATGAAATCAAGATTTGTGTGTGGCTTAGGCCTGGGGCCTTGGGACAAGGGAAAGGAGAGGCTTGGTGAAAGAATCTTCCCTGAGAAAACACGGGAAGCTTATAGACACCATAAATTTGCAGTGGGCCTTGTTCTTAACCTAATCATCACACCTTGAGAGGCTGCAGTTGCCCTGTCAAGGAGAGGGTCAAGAGGTGAGAGTGAGGTGTGTTCATCCATGTATCTGTCTGTCAGCAGCTGGTGTGGCCAAGCCCGCCCTAGGCCCTGACTTTGTGGGCACAATTGTTTGCTTCTCTAGTGCCTGTGGGTTCTTACCTCCCTGGCTGCCCTCAGGTGCCATCCCAGAACAAGGTCATGACTATAAATCAGCCCCCAGAGACCCAGGAGGAAGCTTCCAACTTCCAGACCTGGCCTAGCCCTTGCTGGCCTTGTCACAGGCCAGCCTAGAAGGACATCAAAGGAAATCCAGCTGCTATCTAATGGATTCATGGACTGGTGGAATGTTAGGGCTGAAAGGCACCTCTGGGATAATTCATTTGCTTGACCAACTAACAGATGAGGAAACTGAAGCACAGGCAGAGGGAGTAGTTTGCTCCTACTCGTATGGTTGGCACGAGCCAGAGCCAGGTGTTGGATCTCATGTCAGCTCCCTTTCCTGGATTCACGACAGAATGGCACCAGGTATAAACAAAGAGAGTTATGCTGCCTTCTCACACATCCCCAGTCCACACAAACACACATGCTGACACACCATCAACTAGAGCCAGTGGGGAGAAGCATGACAACAGAGCTGGCCTCCACTTCAGGTAATCAGACACCTCCAGGTGACATCCTCAAAGCAGGATCACATTAAAAAATGAGGTAGTTATCAGCATCACTGCTGGATAGGTTTCTGGGTTCCCAATATGCAATTTTCCTTAAGTATTCCTTTTATCGTGTGACCTTCTAGTCCAGAACATTCAGAAGCTCTCCATTGCCCAGCATATTAAGCCCCTGTATCGGTTTACATTCAGTCAAGAAAATTTAGCCTCTGTGCTATTATGGGAAGAAGAGGATTAATATTGGAATTAGGACTTAAATGTAGGAAGAGTTGGGGGGGATGAAGACGTAGAAGGATCTACCATCTGAGGATCAGAGAAACATTCACTAGAATGAATCCTGATGAACTGGAGCAAGGGTGTTCTCCAACCACTGCTACCATGAAGGGGTTGAGAGGGGTCTGAAAGCCTACAGTGTCTGACTACCACAACTTTCTGAAAAGAATGACCACTCCATGTCCACCTTCCAAATCTCATGCATCTTCTCATTGGCAAACTAACCCAAACTCTACAGGGAAGGAAATTCATCTTTAGAGGGATTTAGTAGTTATGCTGCCAAGACGGCAATAACACAGTCTTAATTCTGCAACCTGGTTTTAAAAGGCATTTACAGCTCAATCCCTCCAGTCTGATACCCCTTCTTAATAAGACAGGGACGCAGAAACATGGTGCCCCATGCCAGCAGTTATGTGTGTGTAGCTGAGGTTATCACAGGGACCTTATGTGGTCATCACTGCAGAACCCAGGTCAGTAGTCTAAATTTAGGTGATCACATCCTAGTGGAGCAAAATGAGATAAAAGAAGCCAAGATGGGCCCAGTGGCTGGGACCATGGGATACTGAGTGGGTGGTGAATAGAATAAGTAGAGGTGATGTGGAGCCAGAGGCCTGAGACAGATTCCCTAAGCTGAGTTTTAGGTGTCTTCGGGGTTTCTTTCCATCAGTGGTTCATAACAGTGGCTGTGGATCAGAATCACCTGGGGAGCTTTTACAAAATACCAATGTCCAGGGCCCAAGCACATGGCGAGTGTTATAAAGTACAAGAAAATGCTATTGGCTGAGAGTTGGGACGGTGTGGGGTAGGTAGAGGCTGACTAGGAGGCTTGCAGAGTAGGGAAGATTGGGATAATTTTAAAGAAATTGCTAGAAGAAATTGAACAAAGATGAGGTTAAAGACCATGAATTTCTAGAATACCAAAGTTTACGGTTATTTGTTTTTCTCCAACATTGCTCAGCCGCACAGGTGTAGTAGACTAAAAAGAATGTGAAATAGATCTAGAGTTGAAGTTTTATCAGGCAGATAAAGCAGAAAAATACAAGGGCAGGGAAACTGAGGATGCCTTTGAGAAAGTAATGGCAGTGATCAACCATGGGGTCCTCGATGGATAGGGAACTAGGAGAGAGAATGGCAGGACCAAGGAACAGTCTGTGCAGGGATAGTGACAAGGAGGAGATGAAATTGATAGCAGGGATTGGGAGTTGTGGTCAAAGTAAGAAGCAGAAGAGGGACTTTTCTGAGGGAACAATTCCAGGTGATAACACGTGTCTCTGAAGCGTTGTAGAGAGGGTGGTAAAAGAAATCAAGGAGGCCCAGAAATTAGGAAGCAGGTCATTTGATAGGTGACCTATGTAGATATTGAAATTGCCTGAGATGGTGGAATGGAAGAATTGTGGTTAAATCTCCAAATCCTCAATAACAGCAAGGAAGGGCCTGGACGTCAGCAGATGACAACTGTAGGTGGGGGACAAGGGTCTCAGAGTGGATACTCTAAGACTGCTTGGTCTCAGCCAATACGTAGCCACCAGACATGTGAACTGTGGTACTAACTGACCTTGTCTATAACTCAGAAGTCAACACCTGAGAATGTGTTTGGGACAAAGTAAACTACATTCATAAATTCTTATTATGTGCCAGGCCCTATATCAGGGGCTTAGGAAGGTACAAAGATGAATCAGTGATGGACTAAAGAACATTCTCTCAGCTTGAAACATATTTTCTTCCATGACCCTTTCTGTGTTGTTTAACACTTACTGTACTCATTCTTATCAGGTACGTTATGCTCAAAGTCATCATCTTATTTCTTGTTATATTTTGAAGCATGTCTTTGACAGGCAGAGAGGGAAGGACTGCCATCATGTGATTTTCCAAGCTTGGATTTGTAGTGGAGAGCCGGTGGCATTTCATACCTTCTTTACTGTCTTAAAGAATGTTGACTGGAAAACAAATGCACAACCTAAAAGTTGAGAATTATGTTTTATTCAGCAGCCTAACGGAGGACTATAGCCAGGGAAAGCAACCTCTCAAATAGCTCTGGCAGACTGTTCCAAAGTCTAAGGGCGGAGCTAGGATATATAGGAGTTTTTGATGAAACAGACAAACAAACAAAAACCATGTAGTCAAGCCTCAAAAGATTACTGCTAATCACAGAAACAGACATCTCAAGTTAATGATTTTAGTGCTTTTCTATGTGTGGGAAGATGTAAGAGTCTGAGTTCATTGAAATGATCCCTTTGGCATGCCCTTTAACTATCTAGGCCAGTATCCTGTTTTTCCCCTCAGGGAGCACCAGGGGGCTGCCAGATGGCTTTATGGCTGCAGCATCCTTCTTTGTTTACCAAGACGATAGACAACATTCTTTGTCTACAAGAAGAATAATGAAAAATCAGAAGCCCAAGCCTTCAAGAGAACACAGTTTTGCATATTCCATCTGAACCATCTAGCCTCCAGGATGTGAAACTTATATTAAAGAATGTTAGAATGGATTCTTCTGTCTTAATTTTAGCTGAAGACAATATATGCAACATACCAGAGTGAGGTGAGAAGCCACGAAGCAGGAATTGAAGAAAGATATGCAAAAGCCGGGCTATGTAACTCCTTTCTTTTTTTTTTTTTTTTTTTTTTTTTTTTGTGCTGTACGCGGGCCTCTCACTGTTGTGGCCTCTCCCGTTGTGGAGCACAGGCTCCGGACGCGCAGGCTCAGCGGCCATGGCTCATGGGCCCAGCCGCTCCGCGGCATGTGGGATCTTCCCGGACCGGGGCACGAACCCGTGTCCCCTGCATTGGCAGGCGGATTCTCAACCACTGCGCCACCAGGGAAGCCCCAGGCTATGTAACTCTTAACTCTTACCCACAAGAAAAATTAAAATGAGTTGAGTTGAAGATTAGAAAGGGATTTTTAGAGGAGTCTATGTATTTTGAGTCTCAGCTCCCTAAGGGAGAAATTGGAAGGTTCTTCTACCTTTACCCTCAGGTCAAAAGAGAGGAACTTAAAGGAAATGACTAGTGAACCTTAATATGTGTCCTCTGGGCATGGGGTGAGGGGATTTAGCAGTGTGGCTGTATCTAATACCTCTATAGGAACAGATATTACAGCCAATATGCTGCTCACATGGAGGAACAAAGGAGGGAGAGCTACATTTGGGGTAACCTCTTCAGATTGGAAGAAACAAAGAAAGCTGGACCACACTTGGGCCCATGTAAGAGAGAGTCTGCATGGGGTCATCTTAAGTCTCATCTAAGAGGACCTGAAGGGATAGAGAGAACTTAGCAGAAACAAACTAGGGACACCATTAAGTGTCAGGAGGCTGCAAAGGAGTAAACAAGGAGCTGGAAGGAGCTGGAAGAGAGCCTTCATCAAGAGTGCAGCTGGGCTTCCCTGTTAGTGCAGTGGTTTAGTCCGCCTGCCGATGCAGGGGACGCGAGTTCGTGCCCCGGTCCGGGAAGATCCCACATGCCGTGGAGTGGCTAGGCCCGTGAGCCATGCGTGGCCGCTGAGCCTGCACGTCTGGAGCCTGTGCTCCGCAACGGGAGAGGCCACAACAGTGAGAGGCCCACGTACCGCAAAAAAAAAAAAAAAAAGAGGGCAGCAGATGAAGA
>NW_020175669.1:641270-703605 GCF_003031525.2 Neophocaena asiaeorientalis asiaeorientalis
CCCAAACAGGGGAGGGCCCCCCTCCCCCAAAAAAAAAAAAAAAAAAAGAGTGCAGCAGATGAAGACCTCCAGCAATGAGGGTAGGGGTGGAGACTCCAACCGTGTGTGCTCTCACTCAACAGGACTACTCATTTAGGAACTCTTTTGCATCTCTTCCCTCTTCTGGTTCATTGTGTTCCAGCTCCAGAGGTATAGAAAGCAGGAGGGGGAGAGAAGAATAAAACTACTGTGTAGGGAAAGAAGAAGTGGCCACCCATACCCTGCTGTCTCACCACAGCCTGGCCTCTGCAGCAGACGCAAGGTAGGAGAAGGAGAAAAGTCATAACAGTAAATCTAGATGGAAAATTTCACTGTTACATGAGATTGGATTATTTGATTTATAAATTGAGAACATGTTTTGAGACTTTAAGTGACTGGTAAACATTTTTTATTACTTAAGAATAATTCAAGGGATAGCCCAAGTTTTCATCCAAGGGCAGAAACGCAACTGGTCTCACAAAATAAGCTTAAAGAAGAGTAGACACTAAAAATTAAGTTGGTTTCTAAGGGTTACAGAGGGTCATAAAGAAATTCTGAGGAGAGATTGGTGTATGCACCATCTTGAGGGTAGAGATGGTTTCATGAGTGTGTATATGTTGAAAGTTATCATTGTGTCTTCTAACATGTGAAGTTTATTTTATGCCAATTATATTCCCCAAGAAAGCTGTTACTAAAAAAATTTTGCTTTCTGAATTTACTGAATTTACACCAGTTGAACTTGTTCACTGTAACACATGTGAAATTCCTTCTACTCCAACCTTCCTTCTGTCCAGATCATCCTGTCCTAGGGACAGACTTTCAGTAAGTGGGCTCCTGTGATACTTTAATTAAGTCTGGGCAAGAGTGACTATCCAAATCGTATATATATGTTTTTATGTAACACATTTTAAGTATTATTAAATGTGTTTCAGAGCAATGTTGATGGATAAAAAATTTAGACGGTAAAGATCTGAGAAGTCTTCATTTCCCTTCATAAGTCTTCTCACCATAACTTGCACTTTTCCTAATTTAACTTAATCCTGACTTTAATTCAGAATATCTGAATACACATGTGAACCCACAAAAACAAATCCTTCTAGGCTTCAATTTCTATGAATATTATAGACCTAACTTTAGCCATGTGGAAACCCAAGAGTCAACAGAATTACAAACTGTTATGAAGAGCAGAAGAATAAAAATGATTTGCTTCCCTTCTTTCTTAATCTACCAACCAGGGACACAGCATTATTTTCTTAAATGTTATTTCCTCTGCTGGTGGTTTTATAGTGCTTCTGTTATACCCCCCCATTTTTCTCATGAATAATATTTTATCACTCCCTAAGGAACTTTGTTTACATTCTATTATAAAGAGTCTGGAAAGGTTAGAAATCTTTTGAATCCAAATTGTTTAATTGGAGTGTCAGGAGAAAGTATCAGAAGTCACTCCCACTGACCCCCCATCTGTATTACAAGACGTGAGTTATCACGGTACTGGGACTGGAGTAGAATCAGGAGGACATTAGAAGAGCTACTATACTATTTTGTGGGATCTCATCCATAAAATTTCTGTTAATGTTTCTTCCCTGGGATTGTCTCGTAACCAGGTACCCATTATAGTTTGCTCCCTTGATGTCCGTGAAAGCTTCAGTCAAAACAATCTGCTAAGGTTCAGAAAGAGACACCTGTATCTGTCTTCCTTATATCATTATGGGACCCAAAGAAGAAATAATGAAATGAGGGTGGGGAAGGATCATGGTCATACTCTGCCTGCAAGGGACAAAGCACATTTTGTGTGGTAACCACGTTCCTGGGTTGGGATCCATCCACCCACTGGCACTTATTAAGTCCCTGTTATGTTGATGGTACTTTCTTAGTTACGGTAAGAATGGCTACAGATACTCTGTAATGACCTATATGAGAATAGGATCTAAAAAAGAGTGGATTCATGTATATGTATGACTGACTCACTTTGCTGTACAGCGAAAACTAACACAACATTGTAAATCAACTATACGCCAATAAAAATTAATTTAAAAAAGAAATTAAAAGAAAAGAATGGTTAGAGATTCCTATACCTCAGTTGTGGGGCAAAGATACTGCTTTGGGTTATATTCCTCCAAAGCATTTCTTGTATACTGAGGAGAGGAACAGGGAAGTAAGACAAGGAAGGAAAAAAGACAATGTCAGTGACCGAGCAGGTCACTGATGTAGACCTCAGCCCGTCAGCACAACTCCATCCCCTTCCCTTTGTGATTGTTCAGGGGTGGGCTTTGACTTAAGCTGGTCCAATATGGAGCCCAGATTGTTTGCTCATTAGGGAAGAGATTCTGTGGACATGGACCGAGAGACAGTACAGACCCAGGAGCTATTGGTAGACATCTCATGACCATGGAGCCAATCTGAAGGTGAAGATGAACTATGAAAGGTGAAACAAAGAGATGGAAAGAAGCTGGTTCTTGTTGATATCTTTGATCCCCTGAACTAAACCTGCCTCAGGACTTTTCCTTTACACGAGCCAAGGTACCATCTATCGACGAAGCCAGTTTGAGATGGTTCTGCTCCTTGCCACATAAAGAATCTTAACAGATATATTGTTAGTGTATGCAAAGCATTTAGTGTAGGACCTGACATATAATAAGTGAAACACAAATGGTGCATATAATTACACAGAAGGAAATGATGGAGAGTGAAATTAAATCTTACATAAACCTCTCAAAGTTGTGTGTTACATTTGTATACACATGGGAATAAGAAGAAGGTATATAAAGACATGAAGAAGATAGTACATGATCAAAATTATCAGCACCTGCCCATCTCAGCCAGCCAAGCCTGAGAAAATGAAGAGCTTCAACATACCCCTAAGTCAATGAGAATGCCCACTGGGCGGAACTGGCCATCACCCCAGCAAGTGTGATTAATCTTGCTAGCCAGGACATGGAGGAAGTTCCTACTCCCCTAATGCCCGCTGCAAAGGCACCCCTCAGGGGTCTACTTCCTCAGTTCCTGCTTAGCCCCTAGCTCCCTGCCAAGTCTGCAGCTTGAGCTGACATCCACACACTTGGCCTGGACGCTAACAACTAGATCATCCCAGCTCCGTGCAGCCAGCTCGGCTTATCTTTCACATGCATGCTCCTCCTTTTCCCAAGGAGCACCCGCTGTGGCAGGGTGGCTGAAGTTGAAGTTGAGAACCAGCTCTCTCCCAGGATTGTGGGGTGGCGTCTGCTCTCCCTGAGTCCTCAGATTATTCTCAATTCCCTGAATTGTTGCTTGTTAAGACAAGCAGTTAGGAAACAAAGCATCCACCACACTTACTGTCCCTGGAACTACCATCGATGGCCCAAGAATAGAACAACTTGAAGTTAGGGGCACAGCTCACCTGGCCTGCGCCATGAGTCAGAGTCACTCACCCCCAGAATCATTTCCCAGTCTCCCAGGGCATCCCCATCCCCCCATCCAGCCCCAAAGGCCAGAGGAAGTATCTCCCTTCTTTGTATCTAAGATTTGCTCTATTTCCCACTCCAGGACAGATTCACAATTGAAATTCTCATGATAGTCTCCATTATTTCTAATAGACAATTGGGAGAGCAAAATAATCTGAGATGGTTACATTTATCCCCAAAGTTTAAGAGGTACAGCCATATACAGAATGGTTTCTTCATTACATAATTATATATAAATGTGTCTTCCCCTCTCTTTGGAAAGAAGGTCGTTGGAGGCAGGAATCATGCTATATCTAATTCATGCCAATATTCCTAGCTCCTGATTGTATATCTGGTACATAACATAAAGTCAATCAACATTTATTAAATAAATAGAAAGCTAGATAGGGGGATGGAGACATGGATAGATAGGTGGGTGGAGAGATGGATGATAAATAAATAAATCTGAAACTATCCCAGGAGCGAAAACAATGCCTCATGGGCCAAGCCCTTTGTCCCAGAAAAGAGTAACAAATACCAGTATTTTCTATTAGAGCTTAGAAGACTTTCTTGTAGAAAATCATCTGTAGACCACACCCCCCATTGCAATGTATAGATTCTTTTTTTTTTAAATTAATTTATTTATTTTTGGCTGCATTGGGTCTTCATTGCTGTGCACGGGCTTTCTGTAGTTGCTTCAAGCAGGGGCTACTCTTCATTGCAGTGCACAGGCTTCTCATTGCAGTGGCTTCTCTTGTTGTAGAGCACGGGCTCTAGGTGCGTGGGCTTCAGTAGTTGTGGCTCACGGGCTCAGTAGTTGTAGCTCGTGGGCTCTAGAGCACAGACTCAGTAGTTGTGGTGCATGGGCTTAGTTGCTCCACGTCATGTGGGATCTTCCCGGACCAGGGCTCGAACCTGTGTTCCCTGTGTTGGCAGGCAGATTCTTAACCACTGCACCACCAGGGAAGCCCCTGAAATGTATCGATTCTAATCTAATTTTATAGATGAGGAAACCAAAATTCAGAGAAGTTAAATAATTTGTCTAAGTCAAATAGCCAGCTAACTACTGTTGCATCCCTGGCCTAAAATCAAGTCCTATGCTCCAGGGTCCAGACTATCTACCAGTGAATCACCTCTCATAAGAGAGAGTGGGAAAACCTCTCATTTCTTGAAATTACATTAGACTTTTTACAGAAATAAATGTTTAGTGTATAGATTAAGGATCTGACGGTAACATGAAAGAGTACAGGGTAAAATGAACATAAAAACAGAGTGAGGTATTGCAGAAGAAATGCACATTTGTATTTAATGTGATTTTACTTTCTTTTCTATTCTTTTTTTATAAACCACCAACTTGCAACAATTAGGTTATAGTTATAGGCAGCTTGGAGAAGGATGTTTTGAATTAACAACCAAATTGTCAGATTTCTTTGTGGAGCATTTTATTGTTGGGTACAGTTGGAGGGAATCAGTCCTGGGGGGAGGCCCATTTGTCATTCACATCATTCTGCTGAACAGATGACTTACCCACAAAGCATTCCTCTTGCCTTCCTCCTCCCAGCTCTCGGCACTCCAGCCATGCTTCCTTGAGCCACCAGGACTGTGCACAGAGTTTCAGAACTGGAAGGGACCTCAGAGAGCAGTGAGTGTTAGCCTCGGTTCACATAGGAATCCCTCTTCAGTTCCTCCAACGTGAGGTCACACAGACTCTGCTTGATCACCTGCCATAATAGGGTCCGTGTGAAGTGATGGAAGTTCAAATCCAAGCTCTTCGCTAGCTCTTCACTAGCTCTGGCATCTCAGACAAGCTCTATAACTTCTCTGAGTTTCAGTTCTCTCGTCATATAAACTTTCAGAAACAAGGTGAAGCCTTCATGATCAAAGGCACACAAAATGCCTCATACAGACCCTGGCTCATAGAAGGCGCTCAATAAACAGGAGTATTCCTTCCCCTCCCTTCATTGTTGGAACCCTTAAAATGTTGTGGGAATATTTTCATTTGCATCTTTCTAGTTCTAGGTTCTCTGATTGAAGAGCAGGTCTTCCTCCTATTCACACTTCAGATATTGACAAACAGCTCTCATTGCCCTCGTGCCATATTTTCTTCCACATTAAACAGCTCTGGGCTTTTCAGCTTTTTCTCGTGACATGGTTTGTCATCCCGCCTGTATCCTGGTCTCCCTGATCTGCATGTATCCTGCTTTGCTAATGGTCCTGGTACAGCGTCATAATTCTAATCAACAGATCAGCTGTGAGGGTGGTAAAGTTTGTCTCTCGCATCTCTCCATCTTTTCTTCTCCCACCACAATCCCAAACTCTTTGTGCCTTCATGTGCCCCTGACATACCTACTCACTGATGGCCCGGCATAAGGAAGGCCATATTGTTGAATCTGGTTCAGTTGCAAGAGAAGATAGTGAGAGGAAGGTGGGCCTCCCAATGTCCCCATGAGCAACTTCCCCCTGTGTCCCCATAGCACCAACCGTCCCCACCCTATGTAGCTCGTGGGCTCTAGAGCACAGACTCAGTAGTTGTGGTGCATGGGCTTAGTTGCTCCACATCATGTGGGATCTTCCCGGACCAGGGCTCGAACCTGTGTTCCCTGTGTTGGCAGGCAGATTCTTAACCACTGCACCACCAGGGAAGCCCCTGAAATGTATCGATTCTAATCTAATTTTATAGATGAGGAAACCAAAATTCAGAGAAGTTAAATAATTTGTCTAAGTCAAATAGCCAGCTAACTACTGTTGCATCCCTGGCCTAAAATCAAGTCCTATGCTCCAGGGTCCAGACTATCTACCAGTGAATCACCTCTCATAAGAGAGAGTGGGAAAACCTCTCATTTCTTGAAATTACATTAGACTTTTTACAGAAATAAATGTTTAGTGTATAGATTAAGGATCTGACGGTAACATGAAAGAGTACAGGGTAAAATGAACATAAAAACAGAGTGAGGTATTGCAGAAGAAATGCACATTTGTATTTAATGTGATTTTACTTTCTTTTCTATTCTTTTTTTATAAACCACCAACTTGCAACAATTAGGTTATAGTTATAGGCAGCTTGGAGAAGGATGTTTTGAATTAACAACCAAATTGTCAGATTTCTTTGTGGAGCATTTTATTGTTGGGTACAGTTGGAGGGAATCAGTCCTGGGGGGAGGCCCATTTGTCATTCACATCATTCTGCTGAACAGATGACTTACCCACAAAGCATTCCTCTTGCCTTCCTCCTCCCAGCTCTCGGCACTCCAGCCATGCTTCCTTGAGCCACCAGGACTGTGCACAGAGTTTCAGAACTGGAAGGGACCTCAGAGAGCAGTGAGTGTTAGCCTCGGTTCACATAGGAATCCCTCTTCAGTTCCTCCAACGTGAGGTCACACAGACTCTGCTTGATCACCTGCCATAATAGGGTCCGTGTGAAGTGATGGAAGTTCAAATCCAAGCTCTTCGCTAGCTCTTCACTAGCTCTGGCATCTCAGACAAGCTCTATAACTTCTCTGAGTTTCAGTTCTCTCGTCATATAAACTTTCAGAAACAAGGTGAAGCCTTCATGATCAAAGGCACACAAAATGCCTCATACAGACCCTGGCTCATAGAAGGCGCTCAATAAACAGGAGTATTCCTTCCCCTCCCTTCATTGTTGGAACCCTTAAAATGTTGTGGGAATATTTTCATTTGCATCTTTCTAGTTCTAGGTTCTCTGATTGAAGAGCAGGTCTTCCTCATATTCACACTTCAGATATTGACAAACAGCTCTCATTGCCCTCGTGCCATATTTTCTTCCACATTAAACAGCTCTGGGCTTTTCAGCTTTTTCTCGTGACATGGTTTGTCATCCCGCCTGTATCCTGGTCTCCCTGATCTGCATGTATCCTGCTTTGCTAATGGTCCTGGTACAGCGTCATAATTCTAATCAACAGATCAGCTGTGAGGGTGGTAAAGTTTGTCTCTCGCATCTCTCCATCTTTTCTTCTCCCACCACAATCCCAAACTCTTTGTGCCTTCATGTGCCCCTGACATACCTACTCACTGATGGCCCGGCATAAGGAAGGCCATATTGTTGAATCTGGTTCAGTTGCAAGAGAAGATAGTGAGAGGAAGGTGGGCCTCCCAATGTCCCCATGAGCAACTTCCCCCTGTGTCCCCATAGCACCAACCGTCCCCACCCTTCTCAATGGGGAGGGCCCGTATCACCTCCCTTGCCTTCTGATGATGATGTTAAGGGTGATTTTACTTCTCCAAGGGCTTCTGAGTTCCCGGAACACATGAGAAGAATCTGTGGATTTTTCTACAATGCTTTTGATTCCTCTTAAGCATCAGGAGTTATTGCCAAGAGAGGTCAGTAGTTGGGGCATCAGCTAAAGTCGGTCCCTTCTCATTCCCATGCCAATTAGTGATGCATTAGTAAAAAGCTAAGGCAATGTTCAAAACCATAAATATGGGCCAAAGACTTTAATGTATATCCAAAGCATCTGAACATATAAAGAGATTTGCAATAAACTGAGGGCAGATTTCTGAGATTTCAGCAGCTCTTACTCTAATCTGTGATTTATTTATTATTGGAAAATCAAAGATCCCATATACTTTATGCCCAATGAAGTCTCCAAGCCAGGCCTTAAAATGTGTAGACCTAAAAGAGAGCTCAAGGGGGAGGTGTAAAATTTGGCATCAGCTCCAGCCTAAGGGCTCTAAACCAGGCCTGGGAAAGCCAGGGCTGGGCGATAGGAGGCAGCGTGTTTCCTAGGATCCCCAGCTTGGTTCAAAGCTGAGGCACCAAAGGTGAGTAGAGGTAAGTGGGACAGAGAAAAGCACTGAGCTCAGTGCACACTGCCGTAGTTCCTGTTGCCTTCCCTCCTCCTAGAAATGGGGTTAGAAGGCTGGCATGGGTCTTCATTCAAGCACTTAGAAGGGAGCAGACTGGAGAGTCATAGTCACAAATGATATCTTGCAAACTCAGGGGTTTGAAAATCCAGCCTTTCTTTAAAATCAATGGTCGGTAGCAAAAATGCCTACTCACTTGGATCATTTGGAAGTTGAATACTACTCTGATTTAAAGACTGATGTTTAGAAATGATCTAATAGTACATAATGCACTTTGAAACAGACTAAGCTGTCCTTTTGTTTTCAGGATGGAAGAAAGAAGTGCCTCTGCTCTTTCCTGCCTTTGGGCACAAGCTGAAGCCCAGAATGGTGAGAGAGAGGGTAGACTGACCCATCATCCTAGAACAAGGAATTAATTTCTTTCGAGCCATTTATTTTGAGACATTTTATATATGTTCTAACAATTACTTCTTACAAAGTCCAGTCCTGTAACGTCGAACTGACTTCTCCCCAATGAGAGCACCAAGATACAAAAAGTCTCAGAGTGATTTTCCCAAGGTCCCAGGGCTTGGTCACTAAATCCTGCATGATTTCCACTAGACAGTGTCAGTCAGCGGTGTCCTCCAAAGGCCTGGATCTCAAGGGGAGAAGAGGCAGCTTGGAGTAGAGGAAAGAACTTCAGTGGAATGTGTACTCACCAGTTGTGAGGTCTGGGCAAGTCATTTTCCCTCTCTCAGTCTCAGGTTTCCAATTTAGAAAATAAGAATGTCCTTCCTTACTTTACAGAGTTGCTGTGATGATCAAATGGGGTAACACGTAAGAACATTCTGTGCATGCTTACTGTATATAGTCAGTGTTCCATGTAAGTAAGTGGAATCTGATTCTGTCTCCAGAAACTAATTTCAACAAAGAAGCTGGGAAGAAGTTACACAGAAGAGGCACAGGGCATAGTAAGTGAGAGGAGGACCCATTGTCCATCCTGCAGGGCCCTCAGAGGCCAGCTGCCAGGGCTCTGACATCTGGACATACCTGGTAGAACTGGGAAGGCATACCAGAAGCTGTCTTGCCACTTCCTCGGCTTGTAGAGACCAAATATCCCACTGTGCGTGATGTCCAAGGAAGAACAAATATAGATGCCCTCATCTTCCCTGAATCATTGATTGTGTTTGTCTTGTGAAAAGTCCTATTGCTGTCTTTATGGCAAACTGTAAAAAAGTATTTTTGCTCCTTGTTTATCCAAGAATAACACAATCCCCCCTAAATAGCTATTTTATTATGACCACAATCAAAGCTGAAAACAATTTCATTTTCCCCTTTGAGGTCCTTGGAAACGATTTTAATTTCATAATAAAGTGAGGCAGCCCAGGGTTTGCTTCCCAGAGACAGCAGACGAGGGGTATGAATCCAGGAACCCAGGAGTCAGAGTTGGGCCCTTGCTGGGGGGCTTCCCCTCAGCCTGTGCTCCAGATGGCTTGGAAAGCATTGCAGAAACCATTTGCAGTGTTCTTCCTCAGCAGGCTCTGACCGTATAGGAGGGCAGAGCATGGATTCACATCGCTTGGAAGCAGGAAAAAAAATACCCCATGCAGGAGAAATCTAGCACTTCAGCAGATCTCAGGCCACGGTGGGGATCCAGAGAGGAAAACGGATCTGTGGCAGGGGATGGGTACTTCCCCGTACTGCCCACTCAGCAGCAAGGCTCCACCTGGGACCCCATGCAGGAGAATGGCCTCACCACTCCCACTGCCCCAAGTTAGAAGCCTGAGTCCTACTAGATATCCCCATGTCCCCACATGTCTTCAAGTGTCAAGTCTTCCTTATTTCTCTCTTGGTTTTTTCCCTAAATTCACCTCTCTCCCTGTGACCATCTTTACTCTGACACTATCATATCACTCTCATCTGGACAATTACAGCATCCCCTAATTTGTCTCTCTGCCTCCCCTTTGGTCCCACCCATTCTTCCTCCATGTCACCAGGCCTACCTTACATTTTAGTCCTCTACTAAACATCTCCAAGATCTCTCAATTACCTGGAATTTAGTCCCAATTTCTTAGCCTGGTATACAAGATTAGGCATTATTTGGTCTCTGCGTACCTCTTGTTACTTAGGAAGAATTATCCTTTTGTGAGATTATTTTATAAAAGTGAATCTAGATCCTTATCGGCATATTTCCAGACATTTTGTGATGAATATTTTCAAACACAGAAAAGTTGAAAGAATTGTACAGTGAAACCCATATACCTGCAACTTGGATTCTACAATTAACATTCTACAATATTTGTTTTATCACATATTTATCCATTCATCCATCCCTCCATCCATGCATAAATTTAACTTATGTTTGATGCATTTCAAAACAAGTTCTGGACATCAGTGCTTTTCACTCCTTAACCTTCAGCATACATATCATATGACCATTAGATTTGTTTACATCACCTTTTCCTCCAAAATGGCTTCTGAAAGCATAGATATACTAGGACTAACGGATTTGCAAAAGGCAAGTTAAGCATAAAAAATAAAGGCAAGAGGGCTTCCCTGGTGGTGCAGTGGTTGAGAGTCCGCCTGCCGATGCAGGGGACACGGGTTCGTGCCCCGGTCCGGGAAGATCCCACATGCCGCGGAGCGGCTAGACCCGTGAGCCATGGCCGCTCAGCCTGCGCGTCTGGAGCCTGTGCTCCGCAACAGAAGAGGCCACAACAGTGAGAGGCCCGCGTACCGCAAAATAAATAAATAAATAAATAAAGGCAAGATAAGGGAAGAGGTAAAGTTTATAAAGAATCTCTGACTGAAGAAAATTATGCAAATGAATGCAAAAATACCTCTGAGCTTCCTAAAAACCAAAAATCATATTAGGTATATTGCTTTAATCTTCTTGTAGAAGGCCTAGTAGGGACAAATTTTTCAAGTCTTGAAATCTTTGAATTTGTCAGAGGGGTATATTTTTCAAAGGGCACTTAGAAATGTAGGAAACAACGTTAATAGCATATAATGGTTAAGAACTCAGACTCAGAAGCTGGAGGTCTTGGGTTCAAATTTATCTTCCACCACTTACCATGTGTGGGTTCTTACGCAAAGTCTTTTAACCATTCAGGTTCCTCATCTGCAAAATGAAGATCTCACAGGGCCACCTTCATGTTGTTTATTTGATGACTTTAATCAGATAATACACTTAAATCACTTAATATAGTGCTGAGCACATAGTAAGCACTCAATAATTATAGTTGCTATTTGAGCAAAGAAAAGAAATGCTTCAGTGGAAGGTGAGATTATAAAATTAAAGCATGGTTTTATAAAAGATTTTATATGTAAGTGGACATGTGATAATCTTCAGAAAAATGTTTTCTTTCAATCTGGCTTAGGACAGTGAAAAAGTTAGCTACTATCTGAGGAATGTAGAAGATACCATTGATTGCTTACCCACTCATGATCCCTGCTTCTACTTCTAGGAGAATCTAAATTTTGTTCAGGTAACAGACACAATTTAGGGCAATATATTCACCGCCACAACATGAATCATTCCAGTTCAAAACCAGTCATGCTAATTCCATTCCCATAATGTAGTGATTGATCTAGAAACAAATAATTAGTCTTAAGGAGCAGCGTGCTGGAGTGAGTGTGCAGAGAACCATCTTGATAAAAAGAGAGAGAAAACTTCAAGGGAAAGGCCAATTTCTCACTTTCTGTTTTAGATGGTATGTGAGGATGTGATGCATGGTACTGCAGCAGCCACTTTGTCACCATGAGGAGAAAGCCAAGGAATTGCAGAGAAGCTGACCCAAAGCTTTGTGTCCCGACTTCTTGTTATGTGAGCTGAATGAATATCTTTAAGCCATTCTTAGATAGTCATTCTACAATATTCAGCTGTAAGCATTCTTAATTAATTATAAAACAAAGAGCTAATATTTCCCTTTAGCTTATCTCTGTTGTTCACTGGCTTTCTCTGGCTGGTTTGACAATAGCTGAAAGGGCTTTAAAATGGGTTATTCTTGGGGCTTCCCTGGTGGTGCAGTCATTGAGAATCTGCCTGCTAATGCAGGGGACACGGGTTCGAGCCCTGGTCTGGGAAGATCCCACATGCTGCGGAGCAACTAGGCCCGTGAGCCACAACTACTGAGCCTGTGCGTCTGGAGCCTGTGCTCCGCAACAAGAGAGGCCGCGATAGTGAGAGGCCCGCGCACCGCGATGAAGAGTGGCCCCCGCTTGCCACAACTAGAGAAAGCCCTCGCACAGAAACGAAGACCCAATGCAGCCAAAAATAAATAAATTAATAAAATGGGTTAGTCTTACATTGTACATAATCGCTGAGAGGAAATACCAGCCATGTTACAGGAACCCCAAGTTTGAGTAGATCATGGTGGTCATTTTCTGCAGCAGTTGCAGAAGCCCTGCTCACTGATTTTGGCAAATGTTTTGTCAAATAGACATACAGTAAGTCCCACATACGAACCTTCAAGTTGAGAACTTTCAAAGATGCAAATGTGCCTCTGTATGCCACCTGTTGTACTGGACTACTGTACTTTTCAAGATGCTGTACTGTAAGATTAAAGATGTTTTGTTTTTTGTGTGTTTGTTTTTTATGTATTATTTGTGTGAAGAGTATTATAAACCTATTACAGTACAGTATTATACAGCCGATTGTGTTAGTCGAGTATCTAGGCTAACTTCGTTGGACTTATAAACAAATTGGACTTACAAACGCACTCTCAGAGTGGAACCCATTCGTATGTAGGGGATTTACTATACCACCAAATGGCCAATTACCCAGAAACTTTAATGAGAGAGTAAGCTTATAACCTGTCAAAGGCATTGCCTGGAAGCATCTGAAATAGTATCTTCAAGAGGCTCTTGCAGTTAGGGATTCTTGCTAGCTGCTAGCAGAAAGAACAAGCAGCTGTGGCAGATGGATAAGTCAAGCCCCATGGAGTAGGGAAATGTCCGTTGACCCTATGCTGTTAATTTATTGAAATCGATGTGTGAGGTCATAGAAACCAATTGTATATTTGGTCACCATATAGCAGGGTTTGAGTGGGAGGAATCAAATTCTATTGTCAAAGTTGGGGTACTAGTTGGTGTAAATGTAAGTATTCATAAGTGGGACCTGTATTCTGTGTTTGGTAACATATCTCCAGAATCATTATGGAAGTAAGGGGGAAATACATGGTTAAATATAAAAAATACCTGGAAACATGAAACTCTTCACGAATGCCTCAAATATGAGGGATGCCTATGAGAGGGGTTGTGTGCACCCCAGCACAGTTGTGATCAATGTTCTCTGTAGAGCGTGAGGAGGGGAAACGGGAGGGAACTAACTTTAGATTGATGTGGCACAAACTGCTTGTTCTCCACCAAAACCCATTCCTTCTTCTTCCTGGGCACACAGCAAATGCACTTCCCGGTGGCCCTTGCAGTTGGACATGACGATGTAACTAAGTTCTAGCCAGTGGGATATGAACGGAAGTCATATGTTCGGCATTTTCAGGCCTGAACAACAAAACCTCCCACATGGCCCACTCCATGCTCTTTCTGTTTCTGCCATTTTGTTGCAGACGATGGCCATACCCTACAAGACAACGGAGACTCAATGTGGAAGAGGGATGGATCCCTGAACTGCTGAGCGGAAGAGAGCTGTCAAGCACACACCCTGGACACCTACTTGGGATTACCACGTGAGTGTGAAATAAGATCACATTGTGTTTAAGCCGTCATACGTTGTTTGGTTCTATTTGTTGTAGCAGTTGAGCCTGCACTAAGGGATACAATTGTGTATCTGTTAAGTGCATGGATATTTTCCCCCTCTGGAGTCCCATATCTACTAGAATATACGTATGAATACATACAATAAGACCAATAGAAGTATATTGTGTTATATATATAGTGTATAAAGACTTTAGTCTTTAATAAGGTAATTTCCCCTAGAAACTCGATTTTGTTAAAATAAATAAATGAATGAGTATTTGAAAAGCCTGGTAGGAGCAGAGGTGGCCTCCTGGGGCTTTGGACTCTACAGCCCCTTCCTATCAGGCAAGAAGAGGGTCCAGAAGGGGAAAGAAGCAAACTAAATTGCGGAAGCCAAGGTACCAAATAATGTTATTTTTCCCCCTTGGACCTCATATTATTCACAAAATTTGCATTGCTCATGGATGCTTTTGCTTGAGTAGTACATCCCTAAAAATGTTTATTTCTAGAGGGCATCCATAAAGAAGTTTGGAGTTCTGCATTCTCCATATCCATTTCTTGGATATGGAGAAAGGGGCAGGCATTTCAAATACCCACTTAGTTAGAACTCTTCCAGAAAAATGCACAAAGGGCTCTCAGAGTGCAGGAGAGGAAACGTTTTCCCTGGCAAAGTCAGAGAAATCTTCAAGGAGGAGCTGAGTCATCTTGAGAGATGAGTCGGAACCCACCAGTCTAGAGAAGGAGCAAGGGCATTCGAGACAGAGAATAACAAATGGATTTCAGCCTTGTCAGGCCGTGGCCTTCACGGATTTCCCTGATTACTGGGCCTAGGTGTCTGACCCTGTCGCCTTACCGTGGTAAATGCAGTTAACATCACTCTTAGCATAGCGGCTTGTATCTCTGCGGTTACCTAAGGACAGGGCTGTAAAGCTCCTCAGATAAGGGGCTCGTGTGCATCTCAGCAATCCTGTCAATTATCCCTGGGCTGATTTGCACGCCTGCTCTCTCTCAGCGTTAACACTGGCTGGTGAAGGAGACACTTCCTTTTATCGGTGCCTATTGTGCTGTCAGTCTTGGTTTACAACACAATAAGCTTACAGACATTTACAATTAATGAGCTTCTCATGAATGTTCACAAACACATTAAAAATGAGCCGGTAGCAAATTATCTATGGATCTCGATAATCTGCACTTACATACACATCCAGTTCTAGCCAGACTGGAATTGGCTAAAAGTCTGCCATTTGTCAGGTGATGTGTCAGCTTAATGGGCCCCGGAGCTCATTTATGGGTCACCATCTCCCACTAAACTGTCTAAATTGTCTGCCTGAGTTTCCAGAAATGCTTGCAGGGGTGGAGCTGGAACATGAGCCTTATCTGAACTTGACATCTGTGTGGGCCCCAGTTCTTAGGGAATCCATTATGGAATTCAGGGAAAAGTTACCTGTTTGTTTGTTTTTTTTTTTTTTCAAAATGTACATCCACGAGAAAGATACAAGTGTGGACAGTATGGGGAAAAGCACCCATGGATTTGGTTTGAGTCTCTTGGTTTACTTGCTGTGTAATTTTGAGGACTGTTAATGTCTCTGAGCATGTTTCTTCATCTGTAAGTGGAGATAATCACAGAAGATTTCACATAAGGATTAAGTGAAAGAAAGAACGCAAGGCATACCAGATTTACAAAGCACAATGTGCCAAGTGTTGTGAGCACTTTACATTAACTCAGTTTATCCTCCTAACAATCTTATCTGAGGAAAGTACTCTTTTGTAATCCCATTCTGCAGCTGAGAAAACTGAGGCCCTGAAAGATTAATTTGTTTAAAGTCACATAGCTAGTAAGTGATGGACCTGAGATTCAAACATGGACACCGTGATGCCAGAGACCTTTCTCTGTTGAAGAATACTGTGCTGTGCTACCTGGTGCAGTACCTAGAAAGGGGTTAGTTCATGCTCTGTGAATGTAGGGGAGCTAGAGAGATGAATAAGATATGCACCCCAGCTTTAAGAAAATACCAGTCTGTCAGGGAGATTTGTCTTGACCAGTCTGTCAAAGCCATTTGAGCCCTTGGTTAGCGTTATAACTGGGGCAACTGCATGCATCAGTTTTGATTGCTGCAAACAAATGACCACAAACTCAGTGGCTTAAACCAACACCCATTTATTAACTCACAGTGTCCATGGGTCAGGAGTGTAGGCACAGCTCAGCTGGGGCCTCTGCTCAGGGTCTCAAAGGCTGCAATCAAGAAGTCAGCGGTTTTCCTTTCTGGAGCTCAGGGTCCTCCTCCGGCCCACATGATTGCAGACAGAATTCAGTTCCTTGCATCTGCAAGACAGAGGCCTTCAGCTCCTAGAGGCTGCCCAGCTTTCCTGGCTGCAGTTCCTGTGGCTCTTTCCACAGGCTGCTCAACCCTAGCAGCTCACTTCTTCAAGGCCCATAGGAGAATCTCTCTCTTTAGTCACTAAGACAGAGTCTTAGATAAGGTAACATAATCAAGGGAGTGACTATCCTGCCACCTTTGCCATATCCTGTTGGCCAGAAGCAAGTCACCATGCATGCCTTCATGCAAGGGGAGAGGATTAGAGAAGAACGTGACTCAGTAGGGGTCACCGCAGGGTGTGTCTGTCACACCACACAATCTATTGTTCAACTGGGACAATTTGGAGAGCAAAAAAGATGCTCTTAATAAATGCCGGAAGAACAGGAATAAACTGGAACTGTCCCAAGCAAACTGAGACACATGGTCATCCAAGCTAGAAACAACACGAGCCACTTACTATGGGACCAGTGGAGACACAGTGTAATTCTGACCAGGTGGATCTGATAATACCCCTTTGAGCGGATGATTTCTCAATCAGGCTGTGAAGAATGGGTTAAATTTCTACAAGCAAATATGGGGTGGGGCAGGAGAGCATTCTTCCAGGTAGAGAAAGCATTTTGGGTGAAGATGTAGCAGTGAGAAGGAAACTGGCCGGGTTCTCAGAATGAGACATTCCAGGAGGGGCTTGTGAAATGTGTTTCAAGGCCTTTTATTCCAGGGAGGTGGGCATAGGGGTCTATCTTGCTCTGTGGTCTTTGGCTGTGGTTTCTGAATAGAGGGCACCTCTCTATTCCTTAATGCATCTTGGATATTCTAGGAGACCCACAGATCAGGAGAGAGAGGCCCTCAGCTTTCTGTTTCCTAGGAGGGCTTCTCTTGTACATACCTGTGGCTCAGGAGCACTTCACTTCATCACTGTTATGGAGAAAACTCTAGAGAAAGGAACAAAAAGGGGTCAACTAATTCCATAAATTTGATCAATGATTTGTTAGAATTGAGATTCAGTAGCCACATTATTCCACGGATCAGCTCTGCAATTGTCTTATTCAGAACTGTGGTAAGTGCAATTTCTCTGTGTCATTGTTTCTGCTGGGTTATTTCTGTGAAGCAGTGTGTGCCTGGCTAGCCTCCCTGCTTCAGGGGAGGTCTTGTTTATTTCCCATCCATCCGTCCCCTTCTGTGACTCAGTGTCTGCCATGAAAAGGGGGTTTCCTAACCTCCCACCACTTCATCCTTCACTTAGATAAGCAGGAGGGATCCTTGACATGGCCACCGATGGGCCCTCTGCTGTCACTAGCCCACTGGCGGGCACCACATGGTTCCCTGGAGAACCACATCCAGGGAAGGGCCAGAGAAGGTGCCATGGAGGACGAGGCATGTGGTTCAGACAGGATCTGAGTCAGCCACTCAGGCTGGAGCAGAGAAGTTGGGATGGAGATATTGAGATGCATCTGTGCCAAACTGCCATGGCTTTGGCTTCCTGCTCAGGGGCGGTACACTAGCCGTACCCTATAGCCACGGGGAGAATGAAGCCAGTCCACGTGGTTGGAGCAAGGAAGGAAGAGGGAGAGCCAGACAAGTCCAAAGAGCTGCAGCACATGTCTTCTTCTCCACCATAAGGCAAAGGATACACATTTCCTGGGATGCATTTACTCCTTTACTCAACAGCTAGTGACTGAACTTCATCTGTGTGCCAGGCACTGGATGTTCAGTGGTGACCAAGACAAAACCTCTGTCCTCGTAGATCTTACAGTCTCAGGTCAGGGCGGAGCGGACATAAGGAAGAAAACAAATAAATACAAGGTAGAATAAATAAAATGGGGTGGGGGGTACCTGGTTAAATAAAGGGAAAGGAAATTTTCTCTAAGGAAGGGACATTTTACCTGAGATGAGTCAGAAACATCAACAGCATTGCAGAGAGAATGTGTACAAATACCCTACAGTGGGGAAGAGAAATTGGGAGAACAAAACAAAACCAAACCAAACCGTGTGGCTGGAGTTAAGGCGTGAGCGAGAGTGTGGGCTGAATGAAGTACAGCTGGAGGCAAGTCACAAATGCACCTCCACTCTCAGGGGGTGTTGAAAATGGGGGTGGTTATGCAGGTGTGAAGGCAGGAGGTATATTCCTATATCTCTATACCTTCCTCCTGATTTTGCAGTGCACCTAAAACCGCTCTAAAAAAACATAAAGTTTAAAAAAAATGCTAGGAGGAAGTTGGGACTCTTTTTCGAAGGTAGAATACTGGATGATTTAGATATAAGCTGTATTCCCTGGTGAAAACAATCTGACAAGGAACAGCATTCCAGGGGTCAGAAAGCCACAGTCATCACCAGGGAGACTGACAGAGTGGCTAGACAAATATTCTGACTGTCAGGGGCAACAGACACAGGATTCTCCTGAAAAGGCAAAGCAGGATGATGAGCACAGCCCCACCGGTGGAGCAACTTTTGCGGGCAACAAGTCCCCTCTGGTCTTCAGAGGACAGTGCCTTCAGGGTAAAGGATCCATGGACCCCTAGTGAAAAACAGAGCTTTGGAAAATACATCTGAAGGGAAGAAGCGGGCAGGGAGGAGGTGAAATGGTCCAAGACTGGGGATGGGGCTTCCAGCAGGTGACATCAGGAGAGGGGTTTCCGGCTGCCTGGGGCAAGTGACACTCCCAGCAGGGCGGCCTGGAGGAGCACAGAGAGAGATGGGAGAGGTGTGCTTCCTTCCTTCCCCATGCTTCCAACAAGAGAATGGCCACATTCAGAGTTCTGGTCCATGAAGCGCAGACTCTTTTAACTGAAAGGAACTGTTAGTTTTACCTCTTTCCCAGAAGGCATTTCCCCATGTGAAAACAAAAAGACCAATGGTGTGGCAGACACTTCTGCATGTAAATTCACTCCAAAGAAAGAGTTAAAGTGCTTTCTAATATAAATTGGTTTTCGGTATTTCAGTGCCAATATAATTAGATTGTAACAAGCAAAGCCCTGTAACATAACACAGCGAAAATTTGAAAATTTGATTCTGTCTGGCAAACAACCAAGTCCCTGCGTGCGCGCAAACCTGACATTAATAAGCTACAAGAGATTACATGATTTAGAAAAGAAGCACTTGGTGTTACCAAATCAAATAATAGATCTCTAGGCTATAATTAGGAGAATTGGGACTCAACAATGAAGTCATAATACTGTAATTTAGCTGTGAGTAACAGAGCCATGGAGGCACATTAGGAGGTGGGTGGTGTCTCCGGGGTGTGCAGCTCCTGGGGGGCGCCTGCTCCAGCACCCCACACGCAGACACCTGTTGGCACCACGATGCCACAGGATGGACCCTGGTCCGCCTTGGCTGAGTGGCAGGGGCTAGGGCCCTTGTACTTAAGATGCATGACTTTAAAGATGGAGCTCCCCAGGGACAGCTGAGGGAGGCAGAGAGGCCGCTAGAGCGATGCGGGCAAATTGCTACCCCGCGGTGCTTTCCGGGCTAACGAAGGACACATTAAGAACGCAGAAACATAAACAAGGCAAAATAAACACTGGAAGAAATAAAAAGAGAGTGAGAGAGGCCAGCAGCCTCATTCACAGTCCCCGAGCTGCGGGGGATTGCCAGTTTGGGCGAACGCACTTTTCCTCTGAAATAGTTTCTGCAGAGGCTGTGCAGAACTTAACCACCTCCTGGCAGAGTAACACAATCCATGCTCTTAGGTCATCAAACCATATAATTTCACGTTGAAAAGAAACCTTAGCAGGGCTTCTTAATCTGGGGTCCCCCAAGGGGCCTGTGGATAGAACTGAATTTCAATGTAATTGGTTTTCATTGTAATCCTATGAATTTTATTTTATGCATTTCAAAACATTATTCTGAGAAGGGGGCTGTAGCAGATGTTGGAAGCGCCCCTCTGCATATCCCCGGACCTTTCTGGATGCTCCAGCTGGCTTCTAACTGCCAGTCTCTGCATCTCTGGGGCTGACAACTCTCTACCCCACCAACTATGCAAAGCAGCATTGCTTGGTGCCCACGTGGTGGACAGGCTGGATGTGCCAGGGAGGTAACGCCCAGGAGCAGGTATGTCATTACCCCAGCTCCATTCCCCTTCAGGGGTGAAAATGCTGAGAAGTGGTTTTGCCCTCCTTGTCCCAAAATAGCCCGCAGGATTAAGCTCCAGTTGTCCATCTTTTTGGCTGCCTTTCCCTTCCCACTTCTCTATGGTTATTTCCTATATCTCCCAAATAAATTACTTGCATTCAGGATCTGCTTCTGGAAGAGCCCAGACAAAGATAGGGCCAACAGGTAGGTCAACAGACTGCCAAAAGTGTCAAAAATAGATTAAGCAGCCCTGCAAAGTGTGATTCAGGTCTTCTCACCCTCATCGCCGTTTCACAGATGAGGACACCAGAGCACAAAGAGCTAAGTGTCTTGCCTACAAAAGGGAGTTATGAAGTATGACATTCACTTTCTATGGCTATTGTTGTTATGACGATTTTCCACACTCCATACTTTCAATTTGACTTTTCTTTTCTCCTCATTCTTTCCAAAATCCTCTCCAACAGCGGCCATTGGCCTACGACTGCTTGAAAGCAGGGTCCGTGGCTGGATGCCCTTTTGCTTTCTCCCTGAATGCAGGCATCTGGCAGGGGCTTCGTACTGCATGACCCTGTTCCTGTTCCCAGGCCTGAGCTGAGTTCTGGATGTAGGATCAGCCACAGCAAAGTGTGGGAGAAGAGTCTCTCCTATCACATTCAGCACAAATACCTTTTCCATTCACTTACCCCTTCAGCCAGATGGTACCTGTGTCTAAGCTTTATCTGGTCCAGGATTCCACAATGGGATTTAGCATGGGGGTGGCAAATAGTATTCTTTTTTGTTTGTTTGTTTATTTTGGTCACACCGTGGCATGTGGGATCTTAGTCCCCTACCAGGGATTGAACCCACGTCCCCTGCTTTGGAAGCGCGGAGTCTTAACAACTGGACCTCCAGGGTAGTCCCAGTGTTCTTGTTATATTTACATATTATATATTATTTACTTATAAAGGACATTGTTCCAATTATTATTTTAAACAGATTTTAGAAATACTACAATATAATAAAATGATACAAGGATATCAAGTAGAAGGAAAATAGAGATATAATTATAGTAGGAAGCCAGCGTTAAACTACGCAGAAACACACAGTAGTAGTAGTAGTAGAAAGGCTCTTTAATATATTGATTATCTCATTTAATCCTCAAAAAAACCTCAGGAATTTGGTATTACTATTTTTAGATGGGGGAACTTCCTCAGATGAGAAAACTTCCAGGAAGCGGTTTAGTATTTTGCCATTCATTCCTCATTCTTAAAAGTTACCTCTTTTTCCTTTATTTTCCCTTCTCATAATAAAAGCCCCCTTCCCCTCTTCTATCCAAGTTGAAGGATTAATCTTGGCTTGCTGTTAGGACAACAATCTGATTAAATTTTTTAACCTTATTTTGAATGATTTGTTAGATCTTCCTATGATTGCTTCTTAATCAATATGAATCTCTAAATCTTATACATTTTGACACAGAAAATAAAGCAAAACAAAAGCCATCTCAGGTATCAGGGTAAATTGTCCTCAGGCAAGGTGACTTTCCAAGAATTCCACAAAGCCAGGAATTCCAGCCAGGTAGTAAGTATCAGAAAAGGAAAGAAGCAAACAAAAAAGAAAACCTAGGCCAGGCAGACTTTATATGTGGGTCTTGAAAGGTGGTTCCTTTGACACAACAGCCTTGCCCTCCATTGTTTATTCCCCAGCACCTCAACGTGATGATTGAAAAGAAGAAATCCAACTATGTGATTTCCCTGCCCTAAAACTTTCAATGCATTATCAGAGAGGATTAAGATTCAGTCTTCTTAAAATAGCATTCATGGCCAGCTCCTGCCCGTGTAGCTTTACTTCCTTCCTCCCTCCTTTTTACTCTCCTCCAATCAAACTCTAACAAATGCCTCCAAATACACCATGTTTTCTTATACTTCTTCTCATGATGCTTCCTCTTTCTGAGGAACCACTTATACCTCTTTCTGTTCTCACCCTTCTAAAGGTTTGGCTGCCCATCCTCTGAGAACATACCGTAATAATATTTTCAAATATCTGACCTCTCCCCATTTCACGCTTGTCTCCCCCTGTTTCACTCTGCTCCAAGCAGATCCACTGTGGATGCCTCCTCCTACTCATAAAGGATTCAGCTCAAGTGTCACTTTCTCAGGCAAGCCTTCTCTGACCACTTTAAGTAATGTTTTTCACTCACGTGTTCTTAAAGTGGGAAAATACTTTGAAAAATAGTGATGTAGTTCCCTTTTTTGATTTTATGTCCATGACCTTCTCCTTCATTTGTCATCTTCTGAACATGTGGAGGTGGGATGGGAGGGGGGTGAATTGCAAGGAGAATTAAGAATGTTGCAGAAGGTAAAGGAAGGAAGGAAGGAAGTTGATTTGTTATCTTTACTATTTTGAACTTTTCAAAAAGTCAGGGCTTGCAAGTCAGACTTTTCAAGATTGTAGAGAAAGAGAGATTTCTAAATCCCTCCTGTTTAGCATGTCAAGTGCCAAGTGGGCTAGACTAGATCATAGTCCCCACAGCCCCCCTCATGTTTAAGCCATGAGCACTTTTTTCCTGTTTTTTTTTTTGAACACAACGAAGTTTTTATTTCTATGTTATTCCAAGTTTCTATAATTAGCATAAATTCATTTCATAATTATAAAAAATAAAAAGATTGTGGCAAATGTCCACAATGGTTCTCTAGGAGTAGAAAATTTCTGCTTGTTTCCTTAGAGCTTTTGTCCTTATTTTTGTTATTGATGACAATTTTTTTTTTTTTTTCGGTACGTGGGCCTCTCACTGTTGTGGCCTCTCACACTGCGGACCTCAGGCTCCGGACGCGCAGGCTCAGCGGCCATGGCTCACGGGCCCAGCCGCTCCACGGCATGTGGGATTTTCCCGGACCGGGGCACGAACCTGTGTCCCCTGCATCGGCAGGCGGACTCTCAACCACTGCGCCACCGGGGAAGCCCATTGATGACAATTTTTTAAACAAAATTTTTATTTTAGAAATTTTACATTTATAGAAAAATTGTGAAGATAGTACAGAGAGTTCTCATATGCCCTACACGAAGTTGCCCCTATTATTGACATCTTACGTTTGTATGGTACATTTGTCACAATTAGTCAACAGTGATAGATTGTTAACTAAAGTTCATACGTTATTCAAATTTCCTTCATTTTTGCCTACTATTCTTTTTCTGTTCCAGGATCTCATACAGGATAGTACATTACATGTAGTCATCCTGTCTTCTTAGGCTCCTCTTGACTATGACAGTTTCTCAGACTTTCCTTGTTTTTGTTGACCCAGACAGTTTTGAGGAGTACTGGCTAGGTATTTTGTAGAATGTACCTTGATTGGGATTTGTCAGATGCTTTACTCATTATTAAACTAGGTTATGTGTTTTTGCAGAGAAAAGCCACAAAGGTAAAGTGCCATTTTCATCACAGGAATATCAAGAACACCTGCCATTAACATGACTTATCATTGTTGCTATGAACCATGATCACTTGCTTGAGGTAGATAATTGTCAGGTTTCCTCACTGTCAGGTTCCTCTTCTTTCTCCCTTTCCATGCTGTGCTCTTTGGAAGGAAGTTACTATGTGTAACCCATACTTAAGGAGCAGGGGTTTATGCTCTACCTCCTTGAAAGCAGAGTATTTACATAAATAATCTAAAATTATTCTGCAAGAAGATTTGTCTCATTTCTCCATTTATTGTTTATTCAATTATTTATTTATATCAGTATGGAATCATGAATATTTTTTATTTGGGGTTATAATCCAATACTATTTTATTTACTTGTTGCTCAAATTGCTCCAGCTTTGACCATTGGGGGGCAATCTTTCAGTTGGTTCCTGTGTCCCTTTAACATAACCTCTATCATTTTGTGTGTGTGTGTTTGTGTGTGTGTGGTTTGAAATTTTTTAGCAATTACTTAATTTCTCTCACTACGAGATATTTCAGGCCCATCTTATATGTTTGCTGCCCCGCTTCTAGAACCACCCATTTCTCCTTTTATTGGAAAATGTTATTAGAAACTAAGAAGACCGAGGTACTAGGCTGCTCATTGCTACTGGAGTGTCATTGCTTCTAGGCCTTCTCAGCTGACAGAGCAAGGAATTATATATGTGTATACTAACCTACATTTATACACATATCTATAAATATTTCTTTATGTAACCATCTATATCTATATGAAGCTAAACATGAATTCATACTGATGTCTCCAACACTAATCAATTACCACATGGGTCATTCTAGTCTCTTTCCTTTGCTTATCTCTAACCTCCTACTCCAACAGTGAATCTGGCTCCCACCATCCACCATCCATTTATTCATTCAATTCTAGATACATGTATAGTGGTATCAGAATTGTTAACACATACTAGCATGGGGAACAATTTCATCAACTAGAATACAGTGTTTATGTACAGTTCATTGGACTTTAGTCTTCCAGGATCCTCTTATTTCCGAAGTTACTTCTGTCAGCACCTTTTTACCCCAACCCTTTCAATGAAGTTGTTTCACACATTTGTAAAACAGTCATATTGTTCTGTCACATTCTGCATTCCACCTTGGGGTCCCTGACCTCCTAAATGATTTTTAATTTGCATAATCAAGGATTATTCTTTTGCTATAAAACCTTTATAAAGGGTGTTTACAAACGCATAGTGTAAAGGTACTCACCATTACAGCATCACACAGAATAGATTCACTACTCTACAAAAATCCCTTGGATAGGGACTTCCCTGGTGGTCCAGTGGTTAAGAATCCATCTTGCAATGCAGGGCATGCCAGTTCCATCCCTGGTTGGGGAACTAAGATCCCACATGCCGCGGGGCAACTAAGCCTGTGCGCCACAACTACTGAGCCTGTGAGCCACAACTAGACAGAAGCCTACGCATCACAACAAAGAGCCCACATGCCACAACTAAGACCTGACACAGCCAAAAAAAAAAAAAAAATCCCTTGGATATCATCTATTCAACCCTTCCTCTCTCCCCCCAAACCTCTCTTGACCACTGATCTTTTCACTGTCTTTGTACAATAGTTTTGCCTTTTCCAGAACATCTCATAATTGGAATAGAACTTTATGTGGTTCCATTTATCTCCTCTCTGAGCATATCAATTATACTTCTTTAAAAAATAATTTTAGTAGTTTCCCTGGATCTTCCAGTATACATTTTTACCTAGTCTAATTGCACCTTCAAATAACACTTTACTGCTTCATATGTATATAGAAAGACAAAGAGTATTCCCAATTCCTCCCTCCCTTCCCTTATGCATTGTCATCATTCATCTCACTTACCTGTATGTTATACATTGCTATACACCCAATACATTGTTACTATTATTACATTAAACAGCTATCAATCAAAAGTAAGAGAAATTTAGAATTTTTCATTTACCTTCATTTATTCTTCTATGTAAGTCCAAATTCTTACTTATAAAATTCTCCCTCTACCTGAAAAACTTCTTTTAACATTTCTTGTGATGAAGATTTGTTGGTAATGAATTCACTCAGTTTTTGTCTATCGGAAAATATTCTTATTTCTCTTTCACTTTTGAGGGATAGTTTTACTGGATATAGAATTCTAGTTTGGTATTTTTTCTTAAAGATTTAAATAGTTCACTCCATTCTCTTCATACTTGCATGGTTTCTGAAATCTGCTACAATTCTTATCTTGTTCCTTAATAGGTAAGATTCTTCCCACCACCATCCTGCCCTGGTTTCTTTATTTTCTCTTTGTCCTTTTTTTTTGGTAGCTTGAATATGATATGCCTAGGTATAGATTTTGGGTATTTATTGATGTTCTCTGAGCTTCCTGGATCTGTGATTTGGAGTTTGTCATTAATTTTGGAAAATCCCCAGCCATTATTAATTCAAATATTTCTTCTGCTCCATCCTCTCTTTCTTTTCCTTCTGGTATTCCAATACACATATGGTACACTTTTGAAATTTCCCAGCAGTTCTTGGTTATTCTGTTGCTCTTTTCCTTTTTCTTTTTTACATTCATTTTTCTCTTTGCATTTCACTTTCAGAAGTTTCTGTTGACCTATTTGCAAGCTCACTGATAATTTCTTTGGCTGTGTCCAGTCTTTTGATAAGTTCATCAGGTCATTCTTCATTTCTGTTACAGTCTATTGAATTTCTAGCATTTCCTTTTGATTCTATCTTAGAATTTCCAGATCCCTATGTATATTATATTACCCATCCTATCTTTCATGTTGTGTGCTTTTGCCATTAGGCCTTTAACATATTAATCATAGTTATTTTAAATGCCCTGCCTGATAACTCCAACCTCTGTGTCATATCTGAATCTGGTTCTCGCGCTCACTTTGCCTCTTTGGACCAGGGTTTTACTTGACTTTTAGTATGCCTTGTAATTTTTTTGTTGTTGAAAGCCAGACATGTTGTATTGAGTAGTAGGAACTGAAGTAAATAGGCCTTTATGTGAGAATTTCTGTTAAGTTGGCTAGGATTTGGCTATGTTTAATGTTTGCTGTAGGTGCTAGAGATTTTAAATTTCCCCCATGTCTTTGGTTTTGTCTCCCTTGTTGTCTTTGGGCTTCCCTAAGTACTTTTCCTCAGGGAGAATCTTACAGTTCTTCCCAATAATATCCACCATTATTATGCTGGAGCCCTGTGGGTGTGGTGTCCAAGTAGGTAGGAGGGGAAGCATGGTATAATTTTATGATTAAATCTTGGTCTTTTAACAGGCCTGTGTCTCTGGGCTGTGACGTTTACAGTGTTTATGTATTGGTATGGCTTTTTGCCCTGTTAGGTGGGACAGGAAAACTAGAGAGGGCTGGAGCTGGCTACTTGCCTTTCTCCTAGGTGGGATAAAATTCTGGATCCCTCCTGGAGAATTGGCCTTTGTTATGAGGAATGCTCTCTATATGGTTCACAATGATTACTCTTCCCCTTTCCCTGCCAGAGCCACCAGGGAATTCCTGGATCTTCACCATGAGAACCTAGAGGGGTTCCTAGAAGGAAAAGCCATGAGAGTATGGCTCCCCTAAGACTGCAGCCCCCAGGAGTTTTCCACCCTCTTGCTAGCTCACAGTCAGCCTCAAACAAATCATCAACATTACCATTTTAGTGTCCCTACAAGTTTATGGCTCCAGCAGCTCTGGCTCTAGGTAAGTAGATCTCACCTGTATCTCTCTGGATTCACCCGTCTCTCCAGATCTTGGGGTGTTGGCTTACCCTGTTACTACAGGTCTCTGATGGGTCTAAGGAAAGTCATTGATTATTGGTTTTCTCAGCTTTTCTAGTTGTAAGCATGGAAGTGATGACTTGTAAGCTCTTTACAGTCACGAGGCTTTTAACCTTACAGTAGAAGGAGGTTATGATGGAGAAGAAGGAGAATTCTATTCTACCTGAGGGATTTTGAGAGAAAAAGTAGAGACAGAGGGAGACGAACAGAAGGTCTGATGTCAGGGTTTTCATTTGTCCCCCTCCTCATCTGAAGGCTGAACTTTAAAGAGAGAGGCTTAGAAACCGATTGGGGTGAAGAGAGCATGGACAGGGGGTTTTCTGCCCTGCTTCCCTCATAGGACTCTGGGGAAGGAGCACCTCCTGGCAGCTGTCCCCTCCCCTGCCTCTCTGACAGTGCAAAAGGGTTATTAGAAGGAGGTGCTAGCTTACAGCTCTGCTAGGCTTCTCCTGGTTTCCATGGGGTATGTAAAAAACTCAGCAGTTCCTGAACAGTGACTCAAAAGGCAGTTGATGTGCAAGCCAGTAGACCTGCCACGGAGTCTGCCATAACAATGGTAGCAGTGACTCCCAGCAGAGGATACAAATGGAGGCCATGGCTGGTGGTGTCTTGGCAGAGGCAGAGCCTCAAATGCATATGCGGTGCCAAGGAGTGCTGAGATGAAGACCAGTTAGCCAGAGAGGGCTAGCAAGTCCAGATTAAGCTGAGAGAGAAGCAAAGCCAAGAAAACACTCAGGCACAAATGGGATGAATGTCATTAGAGAGAAGAAGACATTGCTTCAAAGACCAGAGAAGCTGGAGGATAGTACAAGAATGCCTCAAGGATCTGAAGACCCTTTCTTCTAGAATAGCACAAGGTCCCAGATAAGACACACTCCTCTAAGTTTTTACCTTGATTTGCAGTCAAAGGTAGGGCAGCAAAATTCTAGACTTTTTAGATTTTTGCATCAGATCAAAATTACAGATTGGACTAAGAAAGTTAATTATTTTGCACGCTAACCATCAGGAAACACAAGAAGAATGGCAAAGAAATTTTAGATAAAAGACGTTTCTCTCTGCGCATCTGAGTATAGTGGGCAATTTGTGACTCCACTGCATTCTCCATTCCGTTACTCTAATGCATGTTCTTTATAACATCTTTTATTCTCTAAAGGCATCTTATTTATTTGTCTGATTAGGCTGTCTACCTAGCAGAAAGAGAACTTAGAAAAAACAGTAGCCTGGCCTGTCAGTCACCACTGGGTCCCTAGCCCCTAGGACAGGGTCTGGCACATTGAAGGTGCTGAATTAATACTTATCAAATAAATGGTGGTCTTTATCAGGTGAGACAAGTGGGTATAGGATTTTGAACCTTCAATTATTATATTAACTAATTATATTAAGTGCTATCTCTTGATTCATTTAAATACTTAAAGCAACACCATGAAGCCAGTTCTATTATTATCCAGTTTCCAAATGAGGAAATGGAGACACAGAGAAGTCAGGCAATCTTTCCAAAGTCACAGAGCTTAGAAGAGCAAACAAGGCAATCTGACTGCAAAGCCTGCGTGCCCATAGACCACACCACACTGCCTCTCAAAGTCTCCTGTGTGGCCTCAGCTCACCGCCTCCTTCCCCTCCTCCCTCACACCAGATGAGCCACAGACGGCTAAGTAGGCAGCGAACACTCCTCAAGATGTTTTCATCGATTTTGCCAACACTCAGCTGCTTTATCGGCTCTGATGAAACATTTGTGACAACCACAGCAATTGCAATGATCATTTCCATGCTGAAAACATTTGCCTACAAAGCAGACATTTTCTCTTCAAAGTAAACATTGGTGCTGCTGAGAAGCTGCCACCCACGCCCATACATGCTGCTTCCTTAGAATTCTGAACGCCTCCAAGGCAGAATCCCCCCGAATCACTGATGGCAACACACAAGAGGAGGAGGACTTCTCCAGGTGACCTCACCTGTCACTCCCAGGCCAGTCGTGAGGTGTCGCTCTTCATCCCCATCCCCCCAAACCAGCACTTGCTTCACACACACTAGTAACAGCAGGCACAGGGATTAACCCTTCCTTATGACGTGTCTACTTCCTGTCTTGACTCGGCGTGATATGGATGATGCTTTATTGATCTTAAGCCCAGCACTTAGTTCCTTTGTTTAATTAATTAGTTAATAGTAAACAGAAGAAGACCGTGAAACCCCCTAAAGCTGGTCCTTTTAGTGTCCAGAGGGAAATGAGACAGAAGGCAATAGAACTGGATAGAAGGAGAGCTTCCCAAAGTATGTTTCAGTAAGTCCTACTCTAAAGGATATTAATAAGGCATTTGGGGTGGGGTGGGGTGGGGAGGCCCTCATTGCCAAATAAGATTAATAAATGCAGAGTTAAGCTGAATTTAAAGTAAAAGGATTTCTCGTCTGCAGGACTTTTCAGAGCCTTTGGCATGCCAAGGTGCATGGTGAATCTCTAAAAGGGCCATGCCACGTGTAGCGTTTTGCGAATGTATTTGACTACAGAGACATTTCTTTGCCAGGCTCTTCAGGGTCCTAGTGGACATAAAACCAACTGAAGAAATGCCGTCTGCATAGGCAAGGGGAGAACATCCACGGTCTAACAGTGCTTTGCATGGGCGTGTATGGGCAGACCACCGGGAGCCTACCGTTGGCACGGATGAAGTCTTTTTGAGAATGGAAAGCCCCTCTTTAGGCCCAGATGGCATCTCTGTAGGAACAGTCTCCCAGATACATGGAAGAATGTGCTGTAGACAGGACCCAATGGACAGTTACTTGCAGGCATCGTGCTGGGTCCTCTCAGGCAGCTAATGTAGCCCCTGACAGCCCTGTGAGATTGGCATTATCTTCCTATTGCACAGAAGAGGAATTCAAGGAGGCTGGGCAGTGGGCTTAAGCAGACAATATAAAAGTCTTCTGGATACCAATCCAGCCTTCTCTACTTCTCCTAGCTACTCAGATAAAAAGTAAAACCCAAAAGGTTGGGTCAAATTTGGGAGCAGTTACCTCTCTTTCAAAGGTCTGGCATCTGCAAGACCCACTCTCTCCTGCAGAACCTGACCAGAAATGACCTTTACCTATAGGGCAGCCAGTAGGCAGGATGGAGACCCCCTCCCCAAGGCAGACAGAAGCCCCTCCTCGTACTTCATCTACACACCAAATCACAGACTCTGCCCGCGCTCTTAAGTGATTGTGACTGTTTCGTTTTCGAAATATCACTCGGCCTGTTTGAGTAATTTTATACTTAAATTATTTAAATGCAATCTATCCATTGAAGCAGTTTCCCCTGCACAGGAGAAGTGTTTTCTTTTTTAGGGAACTGAAGCATGATAGATAAATGAATAAAGACTTGTAGCAGTGTCTCTCTCTCTCCTGAAGAAAGCACTTCGGCTGCAAGCCCCTTCTGTCAGAAATCTTGGAACTCGTAATATTCCCTGTGGTTCTGCCGCTCAGCATTAAAAATAACCAAAGACTCAAGTCACAGGTTTTTTTTTTTCCCAGACACGAAGCACATTTTACGCCACAATGCCCGGGATGATACAGGGACTTCTCAGAGCTTGCTAACCTTCTCCTCTGCCTCTCTCCCCAGGCCTGCAAGCAGTTAGAATGGCTTAGTGGTGATCACAAATGCTGTCCCATTTGGAAAGCACTTCTTTAAGGCAGCACGGATTAAAATTCATGAAAGGAGGCTTGCTTGCATAAATAAATTAAAAGCTGCAAAACTAAAGTTTAAACACCCATACACAACTAGCATTTTGCAAACACCATATGCATCGTGGTTCTTAATTCTGAGCTGTCATGCAAGAAGTCGGGAAAGAGGCCTCATTGGGTTTGAACGCATAAAACTGGAAGCACCTTGATCACCTTTGGCACAAAGGAGCCTCAGCCGCAAAGTGTGAACTAATTGATTTGAACCTTGTCTAAATGCATATGGATTTTAGGAGAGCATGCCAATATCTGGAGAGTATTGTAAAAAGGAACCGAGAGAGAGAATGAGCACAGGCTTTGTGATCAGACGATGCCAGGTTCAAAACCTAATTCTTGAAATGACTTTGTTGCCTTGCATAGATCATGGGAAGTCTTGGATACCCAGTTTTCTCAACTGTAAAACAGATGTAAGAAAATTAACCTCTAACCTTAGACTGTTGTGTGGACAGTAAATGACATGCTTGCCTAAAGCAGCTGGCAGAGAGGAGGCACCCACGAGCTGTGAATCCCCTTCTTCCTGCTTTTATCTTACATTATACAGTGGTGGCATAGTGGAAGGGAATGAGCTCTGGGGTTAGAAGCTTCAGGTCTGAACCCCAGCTCTGCCACTCACTGGCTGTGTGCCCTCAAAGAACTCATTTCCTCTCTCGGAGCCTCAGTTTCTTCATTTGTAAAGATAGGATGGTAACATTACCTCTCTCCCTCACATACATAACATCTGTGAGGTATCTGGTCCTGGCAACACTACAGGGTAGGAATGGTCAGCAACTTTATCTCCATTTCCTTAGTAAAGAAACTGATGCTTTCTTAGAGGGGGCAGAGTGAGCCCAGAGTGATTTGTCAGATGACTGGCAGACCTAGGACCAAAGGGCAAATGAGCCTAACTCTCCTGCCAAGGCATCCTGGGCCCTCCTCCCACTTCAGTACCTTCTAGCTGCCCCATAGCTGCTCAGGGTCTGCTAGGGAAGCACCTGGTCCCAGATGTAGGCATTTAGGGGTCTTCCCCACCCTGATGGAATGAATATATCTTCATCCCTGTGCTCCAAAGCCTTGCTGCCAAATTCTGATTATTCAGTGCAATTGGCAACAATGGGTTGAATTTCAGTCCCTCCTAAGTAACAAGTATGCTTCTTGGTATGATTTCCTGAATTCCCAAGCTGCTAGTTTCAGACAAGGTGAGTGCTAGAGCCAGAGTTCCACAACGCTGGCATATGGGAGTAGTGATCTCATGGGGTAACTGCCTGAGTCGGCTTACTCTAGTAGGAGAATCATATCAGGAGCCTGGAAGTACCCATCTGTCATCGTCTAGCTAGAGCTCTCCAGCAAGATGTTAAACCTCAGGACTCAATAAGAATCAAGCTGAGGCCCAGTGGGGGCAGATTCTGAAACACAGATTGTATCTGCCAGTAGTCTTGAAGGCAAGCAACAGAAATAAAATTCTAGCTTTTATACTCAAATTACAAGTGTGAAAGTGTAGACTGGTAATCTGAAATCATCCTGCTACAACATATCTAGAGATACTGGAAAGATATGATAAACACAGTATATATGAGCTTGTAAGAGTTGGTGAGAAAGTAAAAGAAATCCCAAAGTGGATTAAAATGAAGAAGAAACTATACCCCTATAACTGCCTTGGTAAATAGGTGAGGGTGGGGAGGTGGGAAGGGGCCCGAGGCGGGGTCAGTCTCATTGACCTAAAGGTTTGGATTTACTGCCTACATTGGAACAAAAGACCAAGCCCTGGGCCTGTACAATCTGACTCTTGAAAAAAGTCCCTAAAAAAAGCCAGGACCCTCAAGGTGTTACTCTATGAATAAAAGAAGTGACTTAAAAATCTACTCAATTCATTCTGTGTACAAGGTTGCTTATCTTGATTGAGTTCTAGGAGAGAAAATATGATCTTCTCTAAGACTATGTAACCATAAGGATATAACTCACCCAAGTTTGGAGTTTAAATTTAAACTATCCATGTTGCTTGGTGACCCTGCCCTCCCAACTCAAGAAACTAACAAAAAAATAAGATCCCAAAAAAGGGATACTTTGGGGCACCTAGTAGAAGCAAGACTCAAAAACTCTTTTAAAGGATGACCCTTCAATCCAGGTAGTATGGAATTTATACAAATAAAACCCCACTAAATGTGGGCACATAATTCAATATTATGAAATATTTGAGTATAGGGGAGACTCTCTGTTGCTTATCCCAAGAATTTCCATCCTCCCTTGCTTAGGTCCCTGGCAACTGCGGGTAGCCATATGCCTAAGTTCTGGCCAATAGGTTATAAGCAGAAGTATTATATGAGAGCTTCCAGGAAATTTCCTCAGAAGACAGCTGCCATGTGCCTTTTGCTCCTTCTTCTTGCCCATTCTGCTATCTGGAGCATGGGTGTGATGGCTATTGTTCCATCTTGGACCACGAGGACTACTGTGGAGTGGCACCATATCAACGTATATCACCACAGGACTTTTATATGAGAGAGAAATAGACTTCTATTGTATGAGTCATTATTTTCCTTATTTTTGTAATTCACAGTAAAACCACATCCTAACTTACGCAATGAGGGAGAAAATCTACCACAAGTCAAGTCAGCAGGTAAAATAAACAACAAGGCTGTTCTCAAAAAAATTAGATGATATAAATATTGGAAAGTGATTACAAAATAATTGTCTATGTAGTTAGAGGCATAAAAGAAGAAATGGACTATATTAAAAAAAAAAAGTAAGACATTAAGGAAAACAGGCAGATTTTTAAAGAACCAGTAATTGTAATAGAAATTAAAAATGAAGTCATTGAAGCAAACAAAAACCCCCAATGGATGAATTAAATAACCCATTATACAGAAAGGAAGAAAGAGTTGGTGAACTTGAAGGTATAGCTGAGAAAATTACATAGAATGCAACACAAAAAGAAAAAGAAATGGAAAAAATATAAAGGAAAGTTGAAAGATGTAAAGATCAGAATGAAACCGTCCAACACACATCTATTAGGAGTTCCAAGACAGTATAGAGACTGGGGGAGAGGCAATACCTGAATAGCTAGTGGCTGAGAATATTCTATAATTAACAAAAGCCATAAGAAAGAGATCAGATAGACAGATAGTATAACTAGATATCCACAGAGATAACACTATAATGAAACTGTGGAACTCCCCAAAGAAATCTCAAAAGCAGCGAGAGAAGGAATAGATTAACTGACAGAAGATTTCTCAATAGAAACAAGAAAAAACAGAATACAGTAGAATAATGAATTCAAAGTGCTGAGTGACAATAATTGTCAACCTAAAATTCTATGTCCAGCTAAATATCATTTCTCAATCACAAGACTGAGGACAAAGACATTTCTGGACATACTAAAACTAAGAGAATTACCACTAATAGATTTTCATTAGAAAAGTTACTAAACATTATATTTGAGAACATTTAAAGAGTGAATGATGACCAAGTTGCAAAAATGAACGGTGAGCAATGCATTCGGAAAACATGTGAGTAAATCTAAATAAACATTAAATTATTAACTTTTTAAATAGATAATATTAATTAGGAGGTATAAAAACAAGGTCAAACTAAAATACAGGACAAGAATGACATGTGAATTGGGAGAAGTGTGATTGGCACTAAAGCACTCTAAGATCCCCTTTTTTGCTGTTATGTTTATACCCTGGTGACATCAGGCAAGCATGTTAAAAATTAAGGGTAATAATTGAAAGAATAAATATAGTATAAAAAGTTTCCAAACAAGTACTGGGGGTAGGAGAATTAAAAAAATAAACATTGTCAATTTATCAGAAGACAGGGATTGAGAAAACAAGAAACAGCATAGAAAAATAAGAGGAAATAGAAAAAGTGAGAAAATAGAAATAGAATTTATATATATTTAATATAGATTATATATAGATTTATACACATATATATATGGGGGATTGCTGAATATATATATATATCCCCAAATAGAAACATACTAAAAATATAAACATTCTCAAAAATATAAACATAATAAATCCATAACCTAAAAGAGAGTATCAGGTTAGATTTAAGATAGAAGCTTATTGGGAAATGAAACTACCTCCAATAATGTCAGATTTGTAAATTCAGGCTTTGATGAGACCCTTCTCCTCTAAACACATTGGTAATATTAGGCCTTTTGGGGGCAAATGCATAATCCCTGCCCCCATCCAAGTTCAGTACAAACTGAGAAACAGACATAACAGTCAGACGTGTGGAGATCAAAGCATCACTTTTATTACTGATAATAGCTCTGTTGTGTTCTCAGGTGTGTGACAACATAGGCTTCCTTATTCTGAACCCCCGAACTTAGACTGACTTGCCCACGCAGTGACAGAGTGCTAGGCTGCCTTAAGCCTTCCCCTAAGGGACAGAGTCTGCCGTGTTAAAAGTTATGACATTGGGAAGGAGAGAAGAATCCATGTTTTCTGCGAGAGATAAATAAACAAAAGAGAGAGAGGGAGGAAGGGTCTGAGCTGACCATGCTCAGCTTCAGCACCCAAAGTCTCTGGCCTTTGGAATGAAGGGTGGGGCAAGAGAGCAGGCGTGTCCTGCAGTGGCGCACCAGCCACAGGGCACCATGAAGTCTGGAGAGAGTAGATTCCTATCCAACAGCCTTAATAGGCAAAAAATAAAAACCGAGAATCAAAAGCAGCATAGCCAGGCTAAGAAACAAACAGCTGTGTACCAGAAACAGAGCAGAAAGGTAAACCCCTAGTGGGTAGGTCACATGGGCCTGTGGTGCTTCAGGTCAGAAAACAAGCCGTGATGTTCAGTTTAGTTCCAGCAGGGCAAAGGGGACTTAAAGTGCTCAGTACAAGATGAAGAAATGTGCTGTGGTGTGCTGCTCAACTTGGAAAAGAAAACTGAAAATGTTTCCAACCATCGACTGAAGCTGGGGAGGTTAGTAGACACGTGTATAGCCTCTTAATGAGGAAAGTGCTGGCTCAGTGGCTTGCTCATCAATAAACCCAATATTCCCATGTGCTGGAAGCCCTGAAGTATTGCCATGTGACAGGAGACCTGATTCTTGACTGGGGATGTGAGGCCCAGTAAAAGTGACCAGGAGAGCCTCCATGTAGGGAAAGGGAAGCATCCAGAAGGAGAAGGAAAATTAACCTAAAATAAAACCTCCAACTTAAAATGATCATATTAACCAAAAGTATAAAATACATTTTAAGAATCCAAACCTAAAAAAGACAGAGAACAAAATTAAAAGTTAGTACGTGTATTCTCCCCATGTAAAATTGATTTTATTAAATTGGTCTGCCAAAGATATTAAAGCATGAGTATTTAAAATTCTCAAAGAAAGCACTAAGAAATACATTCCATTAAATAAAGAGCAAGAAATGAAGAAACCAAAAAAATCAGGAAATGAATGAAGCACATATGTGAAAGGGAGCCAACTCACATTCTTAGAAGTAAATAGTCATTAAAATAAAATACTAAATAAATTCTGAGTCAGACACAGTTGAAATGAGAATTAACAAACTACAAGATAACCACAAGGAATTCACCCAGACCTCAGCAAAAAAGAGAAAAAAAAATTGATTTTTTTTAATTGGTGGAAAGAACTGTTAAGAGACATATGAGAAGCTTTAACATACATCTAATTGGAGGTTCTGATAAAAGAATAAAGGAAATGAAAGTGAAGAAACATTTGATAGAACAAATGTCTCCAGGACTGAAGAAAGATGTGAGGACTTTTGGTTAAGGACAGAGGACTGGATGCACTCATTAAACTTTCATCATTCCCTAAATCTCACTAAAATGATAGTAGAGTGATTTTAAAAGCCATATATTAGCAAAGGAAAAAAGAAGAAAAGGAGGGAAGGAAATAGCAACAAAATTTTGGAAGCTAGAAGTCAAAGAAGAAAAATCTGACTTTGTAAACTTGAAAAAGCTGAATCTTAAACCAGTAGTGGGAAAAGTCAAGACTCAGTTAATATCACGGAGCTATCCAAAGGCTCAGGAATTCACAGCAGCTAAGAACTTCTGAAAACCTCAGTGAAGATGGGGCTAAAAATAGGTGAATTGGTTGAAAGTCTGTTTAAAGATCAGTTAGACCCCATACTACTCTTCACAGCCAGGCAAACGCTGCTGCTCACCCAGCGGAAGATTGGACTGTCGTTCTCTAAAACAGTAGTCCTCACAGTATAGTCTCAGGACCAGCAGCTTTGGCATCACCTAAGAATTTATCACACATGCAAATTATTGGGCCCCATCTCTGACTTCCTGAAGCAGAAACTTCAAATCTGTGACTTAACGGGCCCTCCAGGTGAAGTCTGAGAACCACTGTTCTAAAACAAAGGGCTTTTGAACTGCAGGGCATTAAACACAATTGAGATAGATGCACATACTAAAAATAGGGAGATTTAGGAAAAGTTTATTACCAAATGTTGAGCCTGAGAATTATGTCCTCCTTGACTGCAGAATACTGGCAGGTAGAATGTATACAATCCCAGGAAAGAGACCGATCTTCTCTGGGAAATCTGACAAACACAAAGGGAGATATCTTAAGATGCTGACGTGGAGGGTTCTACAAGTTAAAGCCCACCCAGATCACCCTACTTTAAAACTCACAGTTGACAAGTCTCATATGTGCTTACCTCCTCTATTCAGCTTTGACGTCCCCCATTCTGAAGTATGATCAGACAACTGAGGACCATCAGAAATCCATCCAGACAACAGGTGAAAGCTTCTGACATCATAGATATTAAAAGGAAAAAATGGTGAACATACATACAAATGGTGAACATAGAGACTGGGGAGAAGCAAACTTTGAAAAATACCGATCATTCATAGCTTTTGAAAATTAATATTGCGACCATGCAGAGAAAACTGGAAATTGAGAATATTCAAGGGACAAAAGGGAGATCTTGGAAATTAAAAATAGGATAAAAGAAATGAAAAACACAACAGAAAATTTTAAATGTAACATCTCCAAGAAAGCAGACAAAGATGAAGAGAGGAAAAATTAGAAAGTAAAATATAAAGTAAATTAAAACATAAATCTAAGAGATCTAATAACCAAATAGAATTTCTAGGAAATTTGAGGAAATAAGATGAATGCAGCCAACAAAAATGTAATTCAAAAAAGTTTCCCAGTACTAAAGAACATGAGTTTCTTGATTAAAAGTTGCACCAGAACAATGGAATTTTTTAAAACAGACCTACAGCAAGGCATATTATTGTGAAATTTCCAAATAATAGGGACCATTAAAAGAATTCCCTAAGTTTCCAGAGGGAATAAAAAAGGTCACCCAGGCTTGGGAATTAGAATGGCTACAGGCCCATATCAAACTGGAAGTTGGAAGACAATGGTGCAATGCCTTCAAAATTCCAAGGGGAAATAATTTCCAACCTCAAATTCTATTCCCAGACAAACTATAAATAGATAAAATAAATAAAGTACAAGGGTAAAATAAAACATTTTTAGAACAGCCCAGTCACAAAAAAATTACCTTCCATTCAACTTTCTCAGGAAGCCACTAGAGGATGCACTCCAATAAAATGAGGGAATAAGAGGATATCATGGGGTACAGTAAAGGGGAGGAGCAGCCTAGGACGGAGGTGAAGGCAGCCCCTAAGATGATGCAAAGGCAAGTCCCAGAAAAATCGTTATGCACAAAGCAAAGGTGATTGAAGTGTCAGGAGGTTCATGGAGAAAAAATGCTGGAAAACTTGATGTAAATGGAAATCTTGAGGGGAGAATTAGACATTTGGCAAAGAGTTTGGAATTTCATTACTGATTTGTACATACAATCCTGAGCAAGTGAAAAGTATGACAAATATTAACTCTAGGAAAAACCAAACCTGAGGGAAGGAAAAATAATCAGTTTGCTAAATGAATCACCTGTAAAGATCATTACATGGAGATAAGAATATAAACACTGAATATTTATCTCTCAAAATTGTAATATTACTGTATTGTAATTAGAAGGATGTGCCGTATGGGAAGAGTGTGAGGTGGGTTAGGGGGAGCAAAGATTGTTAACTTCTCCTTTTCCGTTGTGGGAAGTCCTTAGATAATGCTTAAGCCGAACACTCAAAAAGTAGCAATGTGAGCATGTTGCTGAGAGGTATGGGGTAAATAACAAAACTGTCAGATTTTAGGGTACAGTGGTTGCCTCTGGGAAGGTGGGGGTGACCACATGGGGACAGAATGCTTCTCTTTGAGGTAGCTGACTTTATAAAGTTGTTGAATCCTCCAAATTTTGTCCATAATTAACTTAAAAATATAAAACAAAAGAAAAATTTAAAGGGGAAATATAGCTCAGATAAAGGCCTGTGATTTGGGTTAGGACTTTACCTAAAGTATTATAATCTTGTGGGGACAATGTATCCCAGGAAGATGTGTTAATATTTTGCCTACTTAAATCAGTTCATTTTCGTAAATATATTTTTAGTGGGGAGAAAAAGGTTGTTTTGCAGATGAAGTGAAATGTTCCAAGGACAAGTTGGTCTTTTGACTGCTCTGGGAAGACAAAGTAGGGGAGAAGGACAGGAACCCTTTCTTTCGGTTGCTGGGAGACCTTTCTGGAGTAATGTGAGAACACCATTTGAGACATGCCTGATGATGTCAAAACAGCAAGTGGCCTCATCTTCCACTTTATATTCTGAAGTAGGAAAGAAAACAGATGAAATAGCTTTTTCATTATTTTCCATGTCCCCAAAGGAAATTCACTTCAATTTTAATAACATCTCTTTCTTATTTATCATCATACAAACCTTATAAAAATTGCAAACTCCAAATGTGGGGGGATAGTCTGCAAGATGAAAAAGAAAATGTTTCTGTCATCTAGTCTTTTTTTTTTTTAGTATTAAACTAAAAATAAAACCTACGTTATTTTGAAGGAGAAAACAGATGGATAATAGCTAGTTCAGCGAATGGCCATAAAGTCTCAGGAACCTGGCTCAGGGCTACACAGCCAAGAACAACACCCAAGGTCACAGCACAGACACAAGTCCTGCCTCACCTTGCCCTGACCTTTCAGCTTACACCAATGACACAGCCAGCCCTGTCCAATGTCCACCACCACTCCCACACAGCCACGAGTGATACTGCACTCTTCCACCACCAGGCTACAAGAAACACTTCCTCCTGGTCCCTGCCTCTTGCATCACTAGAAATGATTTGAAGGCCAGGTAGTACTTCTACACCTGGGGCACATAACAATTCCAGAGTTACAGAGAAAGCTAAGAGAAAGGGTATCTGGCATTTTCAACTACCCACTAAGACTCCTAAGTGGAAGAGGGGCTTGATATGAACAGCAGTGACATATATGCAATGATATAAGAGCAATAATGACTATTATACTTTGAGCCCCATTCGATGGTAGTGAGGCATATAGACTCTGTGGTCAGACTAACTGGGTTTAAACCCTAGCCCTTCCTTTCCTTAGCTATTCAGCCAAGCAGATTCCTTCCTCAAGGCCCTTGTTTCCCGCTGTTCCCTTTCTCTGGGATTCACTTTTCTCCAATATGGGGTTCTTCACCTGCCTTATTATCTCAGTAAGGCATGCTGTTCAAAGCCACATCCTCCCTGACATTCCCAAGTCCCCTTCCAGGATTTATGTTTCTTCCTAGAATTCATCATCATGGGATAACCTATATGGTTGACCTGTGGATCTTTTTCCTTCTTCTTTCTTCCCTCCTCCCCCACCCCGCTTGGAGGTAAGCCCCATGAGAGCAGGGATTTTGTCTGCAGAGTTTATTGCTGTATTCCCTAAAAGCCAGAAGAGTACCTGGAACCTAGTGGACATTCTGTAAGTATCTGGTGGCTGAACGAATTGGCTTTGAGCCTTACCTCATCAACTGTGAAATGGGGTTAATAATATTAGCTAGAGGAGAGGATTGTGTGAAAAATTAAGTAAGACTTTTTGTGTGTAGGAGAGTGAGTGTCCCCTAACTCAGCCACCTTGCATTCCTTGCTTCCATCTCAAACTCCACCCCAGACTGAGTCAGACGGAAACACCTACCACTTTAGGAAAACTGTCTTGGTAGAGCCAGAGAACAGGTATCACATTCTGGGGTTTTAGGTTCAAAACTCTCAGTCCAGGAGTAAGACAGAAAATATTCAGGAAAATCTGTGATCCACTGGAACCAGTTTTTCCTGCCTTACCACCCATCCCCATAAAATCTTCCAAGGTGTGGAGGAAGGGGAGAGCATGTGAGAGGAAGCAATAGGGCTCTCATAAGTGGCTCTTCCATGCTGCACCATCCTCCCCGCCCCCGAGTATCAGTTGCAAAAGGGGAAGAGTGGTCAGGATACTCAGGCAGAAGCTGTGGGCACTCAAGAGTCTCCAGTGACCCCAACATGTCACTGGAAAGCAGCCAGCATTTCCTGTACCCCATAGCACTGGGTTAGGAGAGAAAGAAGCCACAGCAGAAAACAACAGAGACCATGCAGCCAGGGACAAGGTGGGACATAGCAGTGCCTGCATGCCTGGGGCAAGGATGCCAGTGACCAAAGACTAGGAGATACATCTTGGCAGATGCCATCATTGGAAAAAGAATGACCTGCAGCCAGAAGCCTCAGCCTTTCCCCCACCCACACTCATGCCAGGATACTACTCAGAACCAGAAGGCAAACACCACACCAAGGGGAAGGAGAGAAAGGGAAACATTCTGAATTTACTGAGCTTAAGCCCAATTCAACTTAGAAAACACTGAAGTGACTGATTCCCCTGCCAGGACTAGAATTGGGTGTCTGCCATCACACACAATGGGAGCTTGAAATAAAGTTTTATAAACAAGTAATTAATAAATAAAAATAATAAAAATGAAGATTATAGAAAAATACACAGAGAGTTATATTTATTTGACTTGCAGAATGTGTGGCCTATGAAAACCACCCCTACTCAAACATGTGAAAGACGTTTTACAGTGTCTGGTGCTCAGTAAGCAACAAAGTAGATGGCAGATGCTATTAGCACTGACACGACCAGCTAGATACCAGGCCACTCATTTGACACGCATCATCTCTAACTCCCCCAGCAATCCTGCAAGGAATCTTACAAGACAGAGAATTATTATTTATAATTCTTATAAAACAGATTATTATTTCTATTTTGTATTTAGTAAAAATGGGACTTGGAAAGATTCAGTGATTTGGCCAAAATCCCATGCTTGGGAGAGGTCAGAGGTGGAGTTTGAACCTGGGTTGCCTGTTTCTCTCCTAGGTGCTCAGACAACACACTGAATCATAGGGGAGGGCAGTCCTGCTCAGTTAGATAGGTGTTTGCTCTGTTGACAGGCTAGATGGAGCTGCCCTGAACTGGGGGGCTTCTAACAGTTAAGGCAGGGGTCCTAGGCAGTGAGAGGAAGTTCAAATCCACCTGGCCTTTCCAGGGCTACCCAGGTAGACAGGCATTGCTCCATGATGTAGAGAGAATCCAGGGGCCTGTGGACTTTGAACTGGGACACTGGTGGGTATTCCCTCAAGGGTCTTCTTTTTTGTTGTTTTTGTTTTGAATTGTCTATTTACTTATTAATATTCAGCTTTGATCCAAAAATTTAGGAATAAGCTCTGATGATCTAATTCTTTCACAGCATTAATAAATGAGCTTTTTTTCCTTTTCCATTATGGTTTATTACAGGATATTGAATAGAGTTCCCTGTGCTATACAATAGGACCTTGTTGTTTATCCATTCTATATATAATAGTTTGCATCTGCTAATCCCAAACTCCCAATCCATCCCTCCCTTCCCCCACCCCCTGGCTACCACAAGTCTGTTCTCTATGTCTGTGAGTCTGTTTCTGTTTTATAGATAAATTCATTCATGTTGTATTTTAGATTCCACATGTAAGTGCTATCATATGGTATTTGTCTTTCTCTTCCTGACTTTGCTTTGTATGATAATCTCTAGGTCCATCCATGTCACTGCAGATGGCATTATTTCATTATTTTTTGTGGCTGAGTAATATTCCATTATATATATATATCTTCTTTATCCCTTCATCTATCAATGGACATTTAGGTTGTTTCCATGTCTTGCCTATTGTAACTAGTGCTGCTGTGAACATAAAGGTGCATGTATCTTTTCGAATTATAGTTCTGTCCAGATAGATGCCCGGGAGTGGGGTTGCTGGATCATATGGCAACTCTATTTTTAGTTTTATGAGGAACCTCCATATTGTTCTCCGTAGTGGCTGCACCAATTTACAGTCCCACCAGCAGTGTAGGAAGGTTCCCTTTTCTCCACACCCTCTCCAGCATTTGTTATTTGTAGACTTTTCAATGATGGCCATTCTGACCAGTTTGAGGTGGTATCTCATTGTAGTTTTAATGTGCATTTCTCTAATAATTAGTAATGTTGAGCATCTTTTCATGTGTCTGTTGGCCATCTGTATGTATTCTTTGGAGAAATGTCTATTTAGGTTTTCAACCCATTTTTTTTGATTGGGTTGTTTGGTTTCTTGTTACTGAGTTGTATGAGCTGTTTGTATATTTTAGAAGTTAAGCCCTTGTTGGTCGCCTCATTTGCAAACATTTCCTCCCAGTCCATAGGTTGACTTTTCATTTTGCTTAAGGTTTCCTTTGCTGCACAAAAGCTTGTAAATTTGATTAGGTCCCATTTGTTTATTTTTGCTTTTATTTGTATTGCTTTGGTAGACTGACCTAAGAAAACACTGGTACAATTTATGTAAGAGAATGTTTTGCCTATCTTCTCTTCTGGGAGTTTTATGGTGTCATGTCTTATATTTAAGTCTTTAAGACATTTTGAGTTCATTTTTGTATATGGTGTGAGGGTGTGTTTTAACTTCATTGATTTACATGAAGCTGTCCAACTTTTCCAACACCACTTGCTGAAGAGACTGTCTTTTCCCCATTGTATATTTTTGCCTTCTTTGTCGAAGATTAATTGACCATAGGTAGGTGGGTTTATTTCTGGACTGTCTGTTCTGTTCTATTGATTCATATGTCTATTTTTGTGCCAATACCAGGCTGTTGTTTATTTTTAAGATTTTTTTGTTGTGGACCATTTTTAAAGCCTTTATTGAATTTGTTACAATATTGCTTCTGTTTTATGTTTTGGTTTTTTGGCTGCAAGGCATGTGGAATCTCAGCTCTCTGACCAGGGATAGAACCCACACCCCCTACATTGGAAGGCAAAGTCTTCACCACTGGACCACCAGGGAAGTCCCAATACCAGGCTGTTTTGATTACTGTAGCTTTGTTGTATTGTCCAAAGTCTGGGAGGGTCATGCCTCCTGCTTTGTTCTTTTTCCTCAGGATTGCTTTGGCAATTCTGGGTCTTTTATGGTTCCATATAAATTTTAGGATTATTTGTTCTAGTTCTGCGCAAAATCTCATGGGTAATTTGATAGGGATTGCATTGAATCTGTAGATTGCTTTGAATAGCATCCCTCAAGGGTCTTCTAATCAATCACTCAGGCCCAAGATCCTTGAGACAAAAAAGTATGGATGAGAAGGGCAAAGTCCTCCACTCGGAAGCCTAAAAAATGAATAGGGACACCAGTGGGTGGAAGTCCTTTCCATCTCAGCTGGGGAAGTATCTGGGCAGCACAATCTAAATGCAGTGGCAATGATGGGCTGGCCCCACTTCATGAGAGCAAGAGAGGCCCAAACAGGGACTCAGCATCCAGGGCAGGAGCTGCAGAACCCAAATGCCCACGAAGGAGCACCAGCGAGTCACGTGGGTCTGTGCTGGAGCTATGAGGGAACCGGCTGGGGAAGTCAGGTATCAGCTCCTTGGGCATGAGGAGATGAGGATTTGGGACAATGAAGCTGTAGACTGTGGAGGAGTTTCTGTTTTTCACAAGGACCAAGTACCAAAGCCACAAAAGCGGGTACCAGAGTTAAGGCCAGCTAAAACTGCCTGATAAAGTTCCACCCCTTCCCTGTCTTATAAGATCTCAATGTCCATACATAATGGAGGGTGGGGTTAGGATTCTTTGAATGGAAACTTTCTAGACAGAAGCACAGGAGGGCAGAAACAGACTCCTTGGCACTAGGATACTTCAAGAGATGAAGTGAAAGACTGGCCAATGACATGTGCTTACCACAATCAGCAAAAGAAAGGGGTCTCTATGTCCAAGACACAGGCTGGAGTGTGTGTGTGCTCTAAAAGGGGGAGGGGGTGTGTGTAGGGAGGTGGTGGCCAAACCTGCTTCAAAGTACACCACCAAAAACCTTATGCCACCGCCCACCCCCACCAATAGTGGCTTCTCTGAACCACGATGTCTTCATTCTCATAAAAGCTCACCACTCTGACAGAGAAAGAAATTGCCCAAAGCCAAAGCATCAGTTAGATCTCAAAGAGCTCCAAGATAATAACTGGGCTTTACTGAGCCATTACAACGTGCCAGGCCCCATTCTAGGTATGATTCGGGTCTTACGCCATGGAATCCATACACCTACTCTCTGAGGTAGGTACCATTTATTATCCCCATTTTACAGTTAAGGAAACCAAAGCACAGAGAGGTTAACAAAGATTACAGAGCTTGAGGTCACACAGCTAGGAAGTGACCAAGCTGGGATTCGAGCCCAGCAAGCTTGGCTCTAGCACTGAGAGCTTAGCTACCTCACCACACTGCCTCACCTGTGCTTAATTCTATCAGAGCCCTCAAGCCAGTGTGTTGCCCTTTTCTCTTCTGCCCTTGATCATGAGCTCCTTGAAGGCAGACACCACATCTTAAAAAATGACTCTAGTAGGCATTCAGTAAATGCTGAGTTGAACCGATGCGTTTAAGCAATCCTTATAAGGCTTGCACTATTGCAGAGGAGAAAGGTGACTAGGAAAACAGAATATTTGTTGAACTCTTGCCATGTAAACAGCACCATGCCAAGAATATTGCATTTATTTCCCCCCTTAATTCCTTAGAATTCTCTGAGAGGTAAATACCCTTATTAGCCCAGTTTTGCAGAAGAGAAACTGAGGCACAGAAAATTTAAGTGGCATGCACAAGACCCCACAGCTAGGATTCTCATCTAGACATTTGACATTGCCCATGCACTTAATTACGACCCGAGGTACTGCTCTGGGCTACAATGGGCTACAGGAATGAGGCAGGACAACGAACAGTCTAAGGAGGAGGGTATGCTCTCCAACCAGAGGATCAAGCAAGTCATTCTGGAGGAAGTGGCATGTGGCCTAGATCTTGAAGGATGGGTAGGATCTGGACATGCAGAGATGGCAGGGTGGGCATTGCATGCAGAGGAAATTGTGCGAGCAAACACACAGGCAGAAAAATACAGCATGTGCAAGAAAATCAGAATTCTCTTCACTTGGCTGCAGCTCAGAATGAGTGAAGAGGAATGACTGAGGTTCAGTCAGGAAGGAAGATGGGAGCCAAACTGAGGAGAGTTTGAATGATAAGCCTGATGGAGTTACTAGGCAATAGGGAGCCATTGAATGCTTTTGAGGAAGGAGTGATATATTAGAGCTGTGCTTAGGATGACTTAGCAATCAGAAGGAGGATAGTTGAAGGCAGGGAGATAGGTGCAGGATAAAGAGCAATTAGGACTACTAGAAAAATGAGCCCAGGGTCTTAACCAGGCAGGGAGAGGAGAGAATGGAAGTAATAGATAATCTGAAGCCAGAACCCATTACTTAGCTCTGGGTAAGGTGTGAGAGCTGTGATGGAGGAAGGAGTTAAGAGAGATGTTAAGATTTTCCTCGGGACTCAGAGAATGACAGTTCTCTTAGCAGAAGATGTGTACGTGGGAACGCAGACCTTGTCAGGGCTGGTGGGTGAGTGAGGCTAATGAGTCGAACCCCTCACACTGAGAGCATCTTCTAAAGGGTCAAATCTAAATTCCAGGCCATCTGCCCCCTCAGCCAGCAGAGCTCCAATTGGTTAGTCAGGGCTCCACTTCCTTTGCTTAGACAAATTCTCTTTCTAGATATGATTTATGCGGGGCAGTGTATATCCGATATTCGTGTCAGGCATCAATAGCTGCCCGACACACACACACACACACACACGCACGCACGCACGCACGCCCACCACAATTAATGACCAGCAGCTTAATGAAACCCCCTCCTCTGTGTGAGCATTAGCGAGTTGATCCAGTAATGGAAGACAAGCCATACAAATCGAAAACTAAAAACTTCCAGATTTCATCCTGCTTTTCCTTAGGTCACTTATTTTATGCTGCATGAATTGGATATTAGTTTCCCCGTTTCGCTGAAATGTCGGATCACTGGGGTAGCTTGAGCAGACTCAATTTCGCTTCGAGTAATAGAGTGAGATTATTCAAAATTATTTCCAGTGGGCTGAGCCTGCCTGTTCCTTCTGTTATGAGAATAGAAGTAAACAACTCGCCACCCTCCTCGGAAGCTGACATCCTTGACACAGCACCCCTTTGCCTAGCTCCTTAATCGCCAGAGCATTTTGGTTTTAGCCACGCTCAATTAATTCATCCAGGAAAGGGTCCAGTCAGAAAGAGTTGATTTAATGTGAGATAAACTGGGCATCTGCTTGGAAAACCAGATGATCCCAAATATGTCTTTCATAGTAAGAAAATGAAGAGCTCTCTCCACGTTTAGAGCAGTAACTTCTCAGCAGCATTTTCTTTTTCCTTGAGAGTTGAAGCAGTAGCAGTGGCTGAAGTGATCAGTGGGCTTCCTCTCCTGGAGTGTGACGGGGCTGTGCTCCTGGGGATGAAGAGACCTCCAAGCCACCCACCGCCTCCGCTTGCCTCTGGGTCTGGCAGGATCAGGTGAGAAGGGGTGGGAGTCAGAGTAGGGTTTTTATCCCCAACTAGATACACAGCTGGTCCCTCTCGCCACTGAACACAAAACAGCTGAGCTAGCACATGGGAAAGTGGGATGTCAACATTTTTTGCTCAAATTTGATAAGCAGCGGAAGATTAGCACCTTCCTCAAGTCTCTGTTTCAAACAATGTTCCTTTCAAGGCATCCAAATTTGGCAGAAAATCCAGACCCTGCAGACAGCCCTGAAGCTTGTGGGGAGAGGAGAAGGGTGGGAGGAATCTAGCATGGGAGGGAAGATATATGGTGACAAACCCCAAACCCACAGCTTTTAATGCAGCAACGTTCACTTGGGAGATGAAGGAAGCTCTACCACGTGGATTTTCCACCGTGGGAGCCCTCCTTGGGCTGGTTTCAGGGTGTTCCCAGCTAAGAAAGGAGGCCAGACAGCAAAGCATCTGTCCAGTGGGCAGGCAGACCCAGGCCCCTGGTGGCCTCGAGTCACCCCAGGCATCCTGCTTCACTGTGCCGAAAGCATTACATGGCACAAACGAGCTGGGGAAATCAGGGACCAATCAGAGCATTAAAAACAGGCTTTTCTGGGCTCCCAGGGAAGGCTAGGATTTCGGCTCTGCTGCCATCTCCTCACATTTTCCACTGATGTCACCCCAGGCAAATAATTGGTGGAGAGGAGACTTAAAGGGGAAGAGAGGGGCTGTGTGAACAGAGCAGTGGGATGGAGAGAAAAACAGGGCTGGGACTGGCCCCAGCTGTGACCATGGGGATCTCACCCTCACTTGGGAAACAGGCATGAGGGCCAGCCATTTGCTGCAAAATGAAACCTTTCTCTTGTTCCTTGATCAAAAACATGCTAGAGAAGTTTGCTTCTCTCAGGAGTGGAGAGACTTCTGCTTCTCGCCGGCCCTGGCCATGGCTCCCACTGTCCCAGACCATGGTCCCACTGGAGCAGCCAGCAAACACAAGGCTGCTGATCGGGAAGGGGGTTCTGGCCCTGCCTCTACTGCCCTGTGCGGCGCTGGGAGATCCTGGGCCCTCTCTGGCCTCAGCTGCAATGAGTGTGCTAGGCCTTCAACTTTAATTGGGTAATCAGCTGTTCAGTGAACTTCTTCAAACCAACTGAAATTCAAGAAATACTAATTAAATGTCTCCTATGTGCCAGGCATTGTGCTAGATACCTTCATATTAATCACCGACATATTTATTTAAAAAAAATTATGAGTGGCCTGTGTTGTGTGATCACTTTGCTAAGCTGGGGATGGGGGGTGAGGGTGGATAAAGCAATAAGCGAGACAGATGCCTCTCTTACCTCTCAGAGCTTATGTTCAAACTCCCCCATTCACACCTGGCAATACCATGATATAGTATATTAGCTGCGTTTTACAAATGAGATGGTAGCAGCCCAGAGAGGTAGAGTGACTTGCGCAAGGTCACAGAGCACTCAAGAGCAGAGTCAGGAGAGGAAAATCGGCCTTCTGGCTTTAAACTCACATCTTTTCCCATTATGCCATCCTGAATTCCCATGCACAGAGTAGCAGGGGATGCTGAAGCAATCTCACCAGCCATCAGGAAGAAAGGAGAGAGAGAGAGGGAAGAGAGAGTGAGAGAGAGTGGGCGGGAGGGGAGAGAAGAGAGTCAGCTTCTGCTTTGAAATTCTCACAGCAAAATATTTCTTTAAATGCTGTCTCCAGCCATCACTCTCCAAGAGGCCAAAGCTCTGACCTGCCCAAATTCTATTCCTCTATTCCAAATATTTCTTATACCAACCAGGCAAGAAATGCTGAAGAGGCCGACCAAAAAACTAAGGCTCTAATAATAATAATAGGCTTACATTAAACCAAATACAGTCATTCTGAAATGACCTAAGAGAAGTAGCAGAGGAGAAATGACCCTGGGCTCCCACTCTGTTTATGTACCGCACATACCTTTTCATCACAATTACCTAAAGTGGTATATTTGTACTTCCATAATGTATGGAATTCATTACATAGTTTTGCAATGAAATTATCACACTGTACCTGGGACACCTGCACCCTGTCATACATCATTCTATTCATTTCTAGTTAATTTAATCCCAATATCTGCCCACATGATAAGACAGATGTTCAGCTACACTGCAGCTTCAGTGGTTTTCTGCCTTGAAGAAACTTGAAGCCGTTGAAAGAAATGACATCTTTCAGGCAAAAAGCTTACAGTATTACGAAGTTTGGGGGCTTTGCCACTTGACTCTTATCAGCTTTATCATCGTTGGTCTATCGCAGTGACCTCTGCTGTGAGGATCAACATGTGAGATTAACAGAGGCATAAGTCTGTCTAACGGGAGTACTTCTACAAGCATTTCTACAGCCACTGAAGATGAATCCCCATCAAAACTGGTTTAAGGATATCTGCATGTCACTCAAGTAGAAAGAAAATCTAGACATTTCACACATTATATTAGTCACATTTGCTGTTCACGGGGAGAGGGAAGGAGGCCATCGTTGCTTGAGTTTTTAACCGTTGGCCAGCATCAGTCTGGACACCTGGCTCACATGATCTCCTCCACTCTGCATTGCCATCCTGGGAGGTGACCACTACGTGATTTCCCCACCAGAGTCTGTGACTTGTATCCCTCCATGACTTCCACTACTTCCCTGATCAAGTGCCCCATATGAGTAAGTGCACGGGCCTTGGAGACAGCTCTCTGTGGGTGTGAATTATGGCTCTTCCACTCACTGTCTGGGTAACTTAGGGTGAGTTACTCAACCCCCTCGGAGCCCCAATTCAATATTTGCATAAGGTAAATAATGACAATTATTTCATAGTGATGTGACGATTAAGTGAGATAATACATGTAAAGTATTGAGCACAGGGCTTAGCTCAATAATATCAGTAATACTTTTAACAATAAAAGTAGCACTTTTCATATAGGAAAAATGTCTAGCATAGTCCCTACCTGGTGGGTAGCCTCCAAGGATGTTACAGACATACTATTCCACAATAAATCCTGTTATACAGAAAATAATTTTTACTCCCCAGAAGCCCCAAGTTAAAATCATTTTTGATATTTTGTGATGGTCAAGTATTGTCCTTATTAGATCACAAAAATATTGCCGTGGACCCTGGAATTCTGTGTGCATTAAAGCAGCTTTAGGTAAGGGAGTCAGAGTGAAATAAAAACATCATCTGGAGCAGGGACAGAAGGGCATAAATGCATCATTTGTACAGCCTTCAAGTAGGCTGTCCCCTGAGGACCGGAGGAATCATTGCACTATAGAAAAAGAAACATTGTTTCCAACTCCATTTATTTAAGAAACATTCAGTGAGTAGTGAGCCCCAGCTAAATGCCAGAAACTGTGCTGGGCTATTTCGTGAGACAGGACTGATAAAGATACAGATTCTATATTAATATGATCATGACGATAGTTATATTGTATATATACATTATATATATATACACATACATATTTTTATATGTGCTATCATTTTAATATAGGGATATATTTTAGAACAAAATCAGGGACTAGCTCATGGGTCTAGACGGGCCTCTTCATATTTTGAGATCCCCTACTACCTTAGCAGGCAAGTTGCAGACATGACGCTTAGGAGGTATAATGTAGCTTCGCAAGAGAACCTTGCAAATCCAACCTGTTGAACTTTGTCAGCAGAAAACTTTCGACATCCTTTTTCTACCATCTGGTGAAATATCGTTCAATATAGGCTTTCCATTCTCTGTTCTTACTTCTTTTCTGTTCTGCTCTGAACTCCCTTATTTATATACTCATGCATTTATGGCTCTTATCTTCTTCATTGTACTTTAAACAGACCTTCTAAATACATACATGTATACAGTGTTTTCCTTAATTTTCTTCCTTCTGACTTGGTCATAGGCACAGGGAGTAGCTTTTTGTTTATTTCACTGAAGGAGTGCTTAAAGTCTGGCTCTATATCTGCCACCCAATTCCACCACTGAAAATTACTCCTTCTTGAGTTGCTCTTTAGTGACTTTGAGAGGAATGGTACACTCAACAGCTAACCTACAGAGGACCTGTAGTCAGGGAAGGGACAAGGAAGGTACATACACTGTCTCTGTTTTCTCTCATTTAATAGGAAGTCAGAAGGCATGTGCCACGGGGTGGGCCAGTAGGAGATAATGATTCAAACACTGAGCCAAAATGGATTAAGTGTCTCAGTGTTTGAGATGCTGGACAATGTTATGGGAGGTGGGGCGTGGGAATGGAATTCACCCTCAGGCAAGCAATCCTGATCACCAGGCCTTCCCAGCCAGCAGAATCAATGAAAAGCCAAGATACAGAATGACCTGGTTCCCTGACGAGAGTCAGGAGTCCTGTTCCTGCGATGGCTGCCCTACATGGTATAGAATATCAGAGATGAAAGTGGCCTTAGGGATAGCTAGTCCAATCCTCTTTTACAGAAGAGAAACGTGAGACTGAAAAGTATCTGTTTCCTAATCTAACACCTCTTCTCCCTGTACGCATCCTTTTGTCTTTGTGTCCCAAATGCCTAGCCCAGTGGTAGGCCCGTGGCAGAAGCTCAGTGACAGTTCAATGAGCTAAAGTGAGGCAAGGCCCAGAGAGCTCCAAGGGCTTACCACATAGTGGCAGAGTCCTCAATGGGTCCCAGATTCCCCAGCCCAGATGTCCTTATTCCTGGTTCTGGTCACCAGACAGATTCACCTTCCCAGAGCTATGAACCCAGAAGGCCTTGTGGTCAGGAATGACATGCTGGAGGGCCAGTCTTATCTCTTCCATCACTCACAATATTGCTCATCATTCCAAGCCCTGCCACATGTACCTCATCAGGAATCCAAGGTCCAGTCCCTTTGCTCTCTAGGTGTGTTTTTCACCATCTGTAGCTTGAGGGGATTGGTCTACATCACTTGAATATATGTTCCAAGACTATACATTTCTGTTCACTTCTGAGTCCCCAGTACCCATCATCACATAGTAGGTTCTTCACAAATATATATAAATATAAATGAACAAGTGAATGAATATACCAGGCATTCAAGGAGGTTTCAGCTCATGGGCCAACAACTATTAGAAACAAATTCCTAGAGTTCTGTTTAAGAAGATATCTAGGGCAGTCCCTGGGCTTTCTGGGAAAGAAGGTTGTAATTAATTAGTAAGACCTGGCCTGGGCTCAGGGACACATGGTATGGCTCGGGTATTCACTGTCGCCAGACAACATAATTAGGTGGTGCAAAGAAGAGAGTAAGGAGAGGGTGCATTGTGGTTTTACAGAAGGACACAAAGAGTGAAAATAAGAACCAAATGTGAGATGAAAAATAAAAGCCACTGTCTTCCACCTCCAAATGACTCTGCTGACAATGCCGGGTCATCGGCATCCTTGGCGTTCTAAGTGGCGTTTCCCTTCTGCCCACATTTGGCTTTCACTCGAGGCCTAGCTAAGTGCTCCCATGAGCCCCTGGTATCTCTGATGTCTAAGTGGCGGAATCTGATCACACTGGCAGCAACATTTCCAAACAACAGTGGAGCCCTGCCTGGAGACTGGTTCTGGTTACAAGGAGATACCTAGCTCAGGGTCTGGAGTCAAACAGATCTGGCTTCAGCAACCAGCTCTGCAAATGATGCCTTGCTTGACATAGTTACAAGCTACATATCTTCTTTGTGCAAAATGGAAAAACTTATAATGCTACCACACCTTAGGAGTGGACAAAATGAAACAATCCCTTTAAAGGGATTAGCGTGCTTTGTATCTTTGGGTCAGGATATCGTCATCTCCCTAGCTCTCTTCTGCTTTAGGCCAGCCATTTATAAGCAGCACCAATATTGCTCCCAAAGAGCCACCATTGCTTAAGTGGATGGAAAAAAGGGGTCTCTCCTCTGTGGTTTGCTGCAGTAGTAGCTACTTTTCCTAGATCCTGGAAGCCAGCTTAATATTGAGTTCCCTGGCTGGGGGCCTCCAGATAAGCCCTGAGCATATTGAACTCCAGCTGTTGAGCTGAGGAACAGCTGGAAATTACACAATTGACACCTAAATGGAGGCGATGATCCCTGCACAATCACCTCTCGATTACCTGCACAGAACTTCTGCCTCAGCCGTGCTGATTCTTCTGTGGTTGCCCAGGCCCATGCTGACTTCCCAAGCTGGTCTTGTGTCTGCATGGTGGTGGTCACGGTGGGCTGTGTTTGTGTGTGTGTGTGTGTGTGTGTGTGTGTGTGTGTGTGTACAAAGCTGACTATCATAGTCAAATTCATATGCAGCCTAGGGAGTGCATATTGATTTTTATCATCTGTGCCTCTGCTTCCTTACATATCAAGAAACCCAGAGCATTCCTCCAAATAGTCATACACTGGGCAGAGCAAAACCATTCTTGGTTACTTTTCAGCCCTGGGGCCTGTAACATTGATTGTTCCTGAGACTCTGTCGGGGGTGGGGGGGTAGGGGGGAAGAATGGCGTGATAGGAAAAGCATAAACTTCTGCTATGGCCAAGTCCAATTCCCAGCTCTGTCATGTCCAGCTCTATGACCTTGGGCAAGTTATTTATTTTCTCTGTCTTACAGAATCCTTTCCCAAGGTCACATTTGGGATTCCTGATTCTAAAGCCCTTCAGTCCAGCCACTGGGTGATAGTGCCTTTCACCCTTCTGCACCAATCTAACCTCATCCCATACAGGTATGTGCACCTACAGGCCTCGCCTACATCCCTCCATCCCACCCCGCCACCACTCCCTCCAAAACAAACCGGGGTCGTCTTTGTGGTCCAGATAGAGACGGAAGCCAGTCTGTCTTTTCCTTATAAAAGGCAAGGGAAAGAAAATAAGTTTTGATGGTATAATTACTACCTGCCAAGGGCCCTAGTTGCTGAGACATCCACCAAGCGTCATTCCTGATTTATAGATGAGGTTTCTGAGGATCACAGAGGTAGAATGACTTACCTGCTTCGGTGGCCAGCAAGGGTAGAGAAGCAGCATCTCAGACAGATGGCAACATTGCGAAACACTGGCCTGAAGCTCACCCCCTAATTCTGTGTCAGTGACCTGGGAGGAGGCCTGTGAGGGTGACCACAGACCCAAGGTGACCGCAGGAGCAGGACTTCAGTTGGATCTGGAAGGAACTACATGGCAGAAACCAGAACAAGTGGGAAGGAAAGGCTCTGTGTCCCCACATCGCCCTGCCAAGGAGGGGAGGGATGGGACAGGGGACTGGGGAGTGAGGAAGGCTGGAATGAGGCTGGGGACTTCCCCCATTAGTTTTCATTGCTATTGAGACCTATCGCCTGACTTCCTTGAAGCACCAGAAAGAGCCCCATCTTCCATGTGCATTCAGAGAATATGTATCTAGTGTGTGCTCTGGCCAGGCAATTGTTTGACTCAGGGGATACAACAGTGAGCAAGACAGAAAAGGTCCCTGCCACAGGGGCTCTCGTTCCTGTGAAACCAGACAGATGATAAACGCATGGATTGGTGGTTCTGACCTTGGGCTGGTATTGCCTGCCAGGTGGGACGTCTCATGTTCATGGGAGATATGGGGCAGGGCGGTGGGGGGAGGGTTGGTTGTCATAAAGACTCTCCCTCCCCACCTCATCCTCACTCTGGCATTCAGGCTGGGAATGGGAAATGCCGAGCGTGCTGCAATGAAAGACTTGTTTCTGCATGGTGAAGATTTGCCCTGCTCCAAATGCCAGAAGCACCCTGGTTGGGAACACTGTAGTTGGAAACACATAAAGAAAAAGAGGACTCTAGGCAGTGAAAAATGCTATACAGGAAAGAAACAGGGTAATGAGATAGAGGGGCCAATGGGATCTATTCTGCATTGGATGATGTAGTAGGTTGAATAAGATGTCCCTGTCCTAATGTCCAGAACCTGTGAATGTGAACCTTATTTGGAAAAAGGGGCTTTGCCGATGTGCTAAGTTAAGGATCTTGACATGAAGACATCACCCTGCATGAACCAGGTGGGCCTTAAATCCAATGACATGTGTCTTTATAAGATAATTGCAGAAGGATATTTGAGTCAGACAGCAGAGGAGACACAGACACACAGAGGTGACAGTCATGTGAAGATGATGGCAGAGACTGGAGTGGTGTGTCTACAAGCCAAGATGGCCCCAGCCATCAGAAGTGAGGAGAGACGTGGAACAGGTCCCTCCCCAGAGCCTCTGCAGGGAGTGGGGCCTCCGGAACTATAAGAGCCAACGAATCTAAGGAGGTCACAGTTATGCTGAGACCTGACTGCTAGGAGGGACCAGCCACACAGAGAGACACCAGCACACTCCACAAACTTATGTCTCTAGAAATGAGGAGAAACAATGTCCCCAGGTCAAAAGGGTCCATGCAAGGGGCAGAATAGAGTATCTTAACTGTATGGGCCCAGACCTGACTCCTGGGGTTTCAATCCTGGCTTGACTAATGAGTAGCTGGCTGACTGTGGGCAAGTTGTGATCTGAGCCTCTTTTCCTCATCTGGAAACAAGCTTAATTGTGTGCTTCTCCTGAGTTGAAAGGAATGAGTTAACAATCCTTAACTCCATGCTTGGCACAGAGCATGAGCTCTCAATAAATGTTAGCATAATCACTATTATTAGTGTTATTATTTCAATTTGAAGTCACAAATGGCCATAATTCTCTTTCTTGATCACAAAGACTTAAGTGGGAAGGCGGAAGCTGTTTGTAAAACTATGGAAGAACCACCTTTGGCCAGCTGAGTCTTCAGAATGGAGCCTTCCCATTTCAAGTCCGCAGTCTTGATGGGGGCGAGAAGGTGGCCACCAGCTCACAGCTCGTGGGAGGACAGGGCCAGAGGATGACAGCTTGGTTGGAGGTGCACGCGGCTTGCAGATTCCTGCCTTTCTGAGATCTGCGTACGTGCCACCCAGCTCCCCCTTTAAAGGCATAAAGCTGCCTGATAAACAGATAACTGACAGATCTCTGATCTTGCACCTGAGGGCCAGAGGGAAGGGAGAGGCCCGCTGTGGCTCCCTTCACAGGAGCCGAGGAGCTGGCTTGGCAAGCGCAGTCCTGCACCACACCCTCCCCTCTTCAAGCATTTGAGGGCTCCAAGAAATGTCTCCTGGTGCAGAAGAAGAGGTTTCAAGAGGAGGGGCTGCTGTCCTCTGCAAGTCACTCTCAGAGAGGCACCACACTGATTCCCAGCCTGCAATCAGCAAGTCCATGCACTGTGCCCCTCCCCACTCCAACACAAGGCTGGACAAGGTCACGCTGGGTCCCCGTGGGATCAGCTGAGAGAGGATGCCAGGCTCAGGCTGAGGAGGGGAGGCCACTGGGACATGTTGAGGGCTGAACAAAGGTTGAGGTAAGGGCTTCCCTGGTGGCGCAGTGGTTGAGAGTCCGCCTGCCGATGCAGGGGACACGGGTTCGTGCCCCGGTCCGGGAAGATCCCACGTGCCGCGGAGCGGCTGGGCCCGTGAGCTATGGCCGCTGAGCCTGCGCGTCCGGAGCCTGTGCTCCGCAACGGGAGAGGCCACAGCAGTGAGAGGCCCGCATACCGCAAAAAAAAAAAAAAAAAGGTTGAGGTAAGGACTTGATTAGGAGGCAGATTCATTTAGCACACGAGTAGTCATGGTGGACTGGCTGCATTCCAGATCTGTGCTAGGTTCTGGGATAGAAATATAAGCTGAATTAGACAGCCCCACCCTCCTGGAGCTGATGCTCCAGTGCAAATCTGAGTCTAACCTAATAATGGCACAATTACAAGTCAGATCAGCTTGCTCAGGCCACTCCAGTTTCCCCAGTGCTCCCCCTGGGGCTTCTTGCCATGCTCCAGACCCCCCTAGACTCTGCAGTTAGCCCTCAAAGTCCAGCCCTGATCTCCACCAGCCAGACGCGTGACTCCTTCCGCTGCGCTTGTCTGTCCTGGGCCCAGAGAGGGGTCTCCCCTTGTAACTCTCTCTGGCCTTAGTCTCTGAATTAGTCTTTCCCTCCAAGATGTGCAAATTGTTTTCCTCTTTATGAGTTTTCCAAAAGAGAAAAGGTAACAATTACTTAAATAAGAGGAGACTGATCACTTTTAAACCGAAAATTCTGTACTTATCAAGCACAGATAAGTTGCCAGGTGTGGGCTGAGTGTACCACCAAGATTCACACAAACACTCCACCCTTTTTTTCTCTCATAGTTATAAGGTTGTCAGGTGCTGGCTTCTGTTCCCCAGAGCGCAGCCAAAAACGATAACTCAGAGGCTCATTTCTGCTGATGAGGTAAAAAAAAAAACACTCCCCAGTTCTAGACTGCCAACAATTCCAAAGGTTCCTTTGCTTATGTTAATTTTACTATTTCTACGGAATAGGAAGAGTTGCCATTTTTAAAAGTGTCTGGCTGTTTATACACTGGTCAGTCCAACCATGGAGGCAGGCACCCTTAACGGTGGCTGGCAAACAAGGGTGGTTATGCAAATCCAGTAATTATCATGATTTGAGGCAACAGGATCATTTGGGATTGGCTGCTGCCTTTGACAATGGGTGGCATTACCAGCAGGCCTGAAAGCTAATATGGTTCTAAGATTAAAGTATCACATGCAGGGTTATGAGTAAAAGTGTACCTTATTCTCTCTTGTTTGCCAAGACATCTCCCAGTACCTCTTAGGGCTGAGAACTAAGATTAAGTTCTGGATTAAAAAGGTCCACTGATGGGCACGCCATCTCAGGTATTTCAAGTGCCAGACTTGTGTGTATGAATGTGCAAATGGTATGTATGAGTGTGTGTGTGTGTTATGTGTATGCAGGTATACATAAGCATTAGAAATGGGCTTTGTAGACTGCCCCCCATCTACTTGACAAAGATTAGAAGGTCCAGGTCCATGCACTCGGACATACAGATGTAAATAAGACACAAAGAATTCACACCTAGTCAGGGAGACTCGGTAGGTGCACAAATAACGATGGCACACAGCATCACAGGAGTGTCGTGAATGAGGTCCAAACAGAACAACACAGGATTCTGGAGGGAGGGGAAAACATTACCTCTGGTTGAATTCATGGGGCCTCAGAGGTTTCATCTGTCTTCGAGGGTTTCACTGTACAGGTGAGGTCCTTTTAAGCAGACTGCGTGGCATGAACAAATGTGTGGAGGGGTAAGAGAGGAGAAAGGTCAGAGAGCAGTGAGCCAAGCCGTCATGAAAGCCATCGCAGGTAACAGGTGCTCATTTCAGGGGGGTCTCCTGGAGACTTCATCCTAAAGCACCCTTTGCATCCTTCAACCCGTCACTTCCCACTTCTTAAACATTCTTCATTCTCCTTCTCAGCTGTAATGACTATAACAGCATCTCTACCTGGACTCCTACAGGAGCTTTAACTGCCCTGCAAGTGGTCAGGCCAGGCTTCAGGACCGGCTACCTGAGGAGGTAACAAGACCCTAATCCCCATAAATATTTAAGCCAAGGGAGAACATCTCCTTGTCTGAAATATTATAAATAACACACTTTTGGGCATTATAAACCAAAACAGGGAGCAAATATTAGTTGTTGATGTTAGGGTGGTAGCGGTCACATTATGGATGACAACATAGGGAATGTGTTCATCACAGGAGGGGGTGGACTAGAGACTCATCAACCTGAGAAAGGGAAGCTGGTTTCCAAGAGAATAAGTGACTGGCTCAAGGTCATCCAGCTAATGAATGGTGGGACCCACATCTTCTGAGTCGTTTTCGCAGCCCATGCTGCCTAAATGGTGTTGAACATTCAAACCTAAGAATGATACCCATTTCCATCTGCCTGAATAAATGACAGTTTTCTAAAAATGACACTACTGGGTGTTAGCACTGATGTTAGAAACCCCGAAGTTAAAAACAGTTTTCAAACGTGCTGGATTTTTCCTTCAAAAGTTGTGTTCAGATGATTCTGTAATTTGGGCAATTAATGCACTCTCATTACGTGTCCCTTGACACTGACTTCCTGTCCGTTTGGAGACGTCTAGTGTAGCAATTGAGGACTCTGGAACTTAATATCCTGGTTTTGATCGACACACTAAGGTAAAGGGCCTTAAGCAGGATTCTTAACCTTTTTGTATCTGAGTTTCCTCATCTAGAAAATAGTGATAAAAACAGTACCTATCTTATAAGATTGTCTTGAGGATAAAAAGAGTTAATACATATTAATAGTTAGAACAGTGCCTGGCATGTGCTAAGAGTATAATAAAAGCTTGCTACTATTATCATCATCAGTAATTTTGTTATTTTACATGGCGGAAGCTCTCAACCCCTATATTAACGGCTCGGAACTGATCAGAATCAAGCATGCCACAAACGATCCTTGTCCGTGCATCTTTACTCCTTGTGACTAGAGCTAAATCAGTTAGGGTCCAGGCACAAAAAGAGGTGGCATACTCAACCAGGTAATGGAGGAACTATTTATAGAGGTGTGGGAAGGTCTGAAAGGCCAAGTGGATAGGGGAGTGGTCAGGGGAGCCAAAAGAGGGAGCTAGAACTGTCAAAGGGTCACCTGATAGGAGCTGCAGCCTTCAGAAAGGGGTGTAACCGCCCACGGTACCCTGGCAGAGGCAGAGCCAGGCCCCGTGTTCCATTCTCCCGCTGGTGCTTCCGTTGACCAACCACAGCCAGAGGGCAAGAGAATCTGTAAAGCAGTCAAGAGAGTTAGCCTCCTGGGGCACGGAGCTGGACAGAGACTGGTGGAAGGGCTGGAGGGGCCCATGGAGAATATCCAGCACAAGATCCTTTCTCACTTTGCTATGATGTCCTATAGAAAATGTACCAATGATAGCAATACAAACCTAACCATAATTAGGGGGATAGGAGTTGTTCCTTAAGCCTTCCCAACTGGAACGTGACTTTTGAAAAACTTTTTGGCTCAGTATTTTCCATACAATATTAAATCCTACTAGAGTTTTGTTGCAATTAGACTAGTGAACTAAATGAAACACACACCAGACTGCAAAAGATAAGAGACTTGGCACCTAAATTCTGAGTTTAAATATCAGCTCTACTTCATGTCACCGGAATGACCCTGGGGACTGAATGAACTAAATGCAGTGAGAGCAGGTGAAGTAAGATATGAGAAACAGCGTAAGCAACAGGTCTTGATGAATGCGTACATGTTGGGGGTATGTACTGAAGAGTAAGGTGGAAGAAGCCAGGAAGATGGCGAAGCCATGGACCGAGTTAGGGGATCCAGGGGAGAAGATGGTTTTTCGTTCCTTGCAGGAGCACCTATTATTCCCACTCTCTTCAAAGCCCGAAAGTCCTTCACTTTCCTGGTTAAATGGACTCAGGGGGAAATATTCATGCCAGTGGCCTCTTGGCAGCTGAGGTCTGTACTGACCCAGGTCGCCAGGACACAGCTGCCACCTTGGAAACTCAGTACGTAGTTTGGACTGATTCCCCTATTAACTAGGAATTTGCAGTCTCAGGAGAGGGATAATTAGCACAAGTGATGCAATTTGGCTCATCCTCAACTGAAAGCTAAAAGGAGACAATCAACATCAAAAAGCCTCTTGGTCCAGAAGTATGCAAGGAAGTGACTAAGGATGGAGGGATTTTGATTTTGTGCTTTTAGTTTTCAGCTGAACCAGTCCCTAATTGGAACAATATCATTAATTGCACGTTTGTCCCCATGTGGTCTCCGGGCCCCTTCATCTGCTGCAGATAAGGATCCCTACCATAGGGCAGTTTATCACCATGTCCTGTGTCTCGTGTTGTAGTTGAAGGCAGTGTGGGATGGCATGTTTCACTGCTAGGATAGCAAATGCAGCTGGCAAATTTACTGGGTTTACCCCTCCCTATCCAAACAGATTGCTCTTCTCTTCCTCCCTCACTGATGGCATCCCGTGCAAAGAACTGCAATAATTAAGACGTCTGGTCACCAGTGTCCAAAAAGGAGGGAGCTGTGCTTTAATAGCTAACTCCCAGTGGAAAAACTTCCCAAGAATTTGCTTGGGTCAAAGACTTTTCGGACTCTCCCGAAGCAAGTGATAAACTTCTCTTGAGCCCGTGCGGTGTGCTGGAATTGTGGAGACACAATACACAGTAAAACACAGCCTCTGCCATCAAATAGGTTAGATTTAAGTTAGGAAGCAAATGCATACACATAAGCAGGTGACAAACAATGTAAGCCAACCAGAGGATCTAGGCTTCATCCGAGTTCCACTGAGCTTAGGATCATGGAATACCTCTGAGCCACTATCTTCCCCTGTAAAAGGGCATCCTAGGACTATTGTGAGAATTAAAATAGAGATTGCTTGTGAAAGCATCTTAAAAACAAGTGTAGGGTTTCCCTGGTGGCGCAGTGGTTGAGAGTCTGCCTGCCGATGCAGGGGACACGGGTTCGTGCCCCGGTCCGGGAAGATCCCACATGCCGCGGAGTGGCTGGGTCCGTGAGCCACGGCAGCTGAGCCTGCGCGTACGGAGCCTGTGCTCCGCAACGGGAGAGGCCACAACAGTGAGAGGCCCGCATACCAAAAAAAAAAAAAAAAAAAACCAATAGAG
>NW_020175669.1:703870-744445 GCF_003031525.2 Neophocaena asiaeorientalis asiaeorientalis
CCCCCACACAAAAAAAAAAAAAAAAAAAAACCATATGTATTCATTATTACTATTACTTACTGTGATTTACAAAAGTAAATCGGAAATAACTTAATTTTCCAATGACGCCAAATGCAAAAGTAATTTTTGGCATTAAGCATTCATAGAAACTATCTAATCATCTACAAAGTTGCTTGGAATAACCAGAAAATACTCCTGTTATACTCTTAAGAAAAATCAGGAATAAAAATTTCAGCGTGGTTCAATTTCAAGTTTGTAAAAACAATTTATAGGAAAAAATGCAAAGAGAAACACCAAAATGTTAAATATTAAATGTTAAAATGACATCTTCCTTGGTAGCAATAAGATCACCTAGCACCCAGATCTTGGTTTCTAAATACCATTCCCCACTAGAAGGGACCAGGAATCCTTAGAAAAATGGCTGGCTCCAGGGCTGAAACTGAGAAAGCATAAGATGTGCTTGGGATATTGTCTTATCTCAAACAATATGGAAGTGCTCAAAAAATGATAGGGAGGTTTCAAAAGGACAGAGAACCCATTTTGAAGCAACTCCCACTGGCCAAATCTAGGATAAATGGTGGCGATGGAGAATCTGAATAAATGACGGTAATGGATTGTTACCCATGGAATAAAATAAGAATCCATGAACTCATACTGAAATTAATTAAATGATCTCAGCATGGTACAATTTCAAGTTTGTAAAAATACTGTATAGGGGAAAATGTGTTAATTAATGAATTTAATTAAATACAAAAATTGAAAAGAATGGAAAGTTCTTCCTTACAGTAGAATTTCAACTAATCAATAAATAAAAAATCATAATATTAGAAATCACGATTTGACAGCCATAGTAATAAGTTATTCAAGAAGGAATTATCAATATATGCTAAAACTAACATATGAAAACTTCAATGAGAAACATGATATCTACTTTGTCTCAAAGCGTCTTCTCACAAAATGCTCCCTAATTTCAAAGGGAAAAAGAGTAACTTTATATGAAACAGCCTGTAGATACCACCTTAACCAAGTGATCTAAGTTAACATCCATAGTAATGGGACGTATCTACATCCGGTGGCTGATATAATGTAATGATAAGAACACTATATTTTATTTCTCTGATGTTCATGACAAAAATGCATAATTTGAATCCGTTATTAAAAAAGTCACATCATATTGAGGGATGGTGTACAAAACTGACCTGTATTGTCCAAGAATGTCAGATCATGAAAGGCAGAAAATTTAAAAACTGAGGAAACTGTTTCAGTTTGAGAGACTAAAGAGACATGAAAACTAAGTACAGGGTTTCCCTGGTGGCACAGTGGTTGAGGTTGAGAGTCCGCCTGCCGAGGCAGGGGACACGGGTTCGTGCCCCGGTTCGGGAAGGTCCCACATGCCACTGAGCGGCTAGGCCCGTGAGCCATGGCCGCTGAGCTTGCGCGTCTGGAGCCTGTGCTCCACAATGGGAGAGGCCACAACAGTGAGAGGCCCGCATACCGCAAAAAAAAAAAAAAAACTAAGTACAATGCATGATCATAGATTAGATCTTGGAGTAGATTTTTTTCTTTTGCCATAAAAGACATTATTGAGACAATTAGAGATATTTGATTAAGGTTATATATTAGACAGTAGCATTGCACCAGCATTAATTTCCTAATTTGGCTAAAGGAACCTTTGTTATATAAGACATTATGTTTTTTTAAAGGAAATAAATACATCCTTAAGTATTTATGAATAAAAGCCATCATGTCTCCAATTCATTCTAAATTGGTTCAGAAAGAGTAATGATTGGCACACACACACACATATGTGTGTGTAGATATATACATATGGCAAGAATGATGATACGTATGTGATAAAATGTAAACATTTAGGGAATCTGCGAGGTAATGTAGAATTATTTACACTATTGTTACAATTCCTCTGTAAATTTAAATTATTGAAAATAAAATGTTGAAAATATAGTAATATTAGACAATGGCGTCATTTTTTCTTCTTTATACTTTCCTGTACTTCTCATATATTCTGTAGTTAATGTGTGGGATGGATAGAAGCATACGTACATACACACACGTACGTGAAATAAGGTTTTTATATCATTCCATTAACACTACTCTCGTACTTTATACTCTCTTGTACTGTAATGCATTGCTGTATTGTACATTAATACATTGTACTATAATACATATCCAGTGTAATACAAATTATGACAGTTTCCTTCAGAAAAATAGCATCATCAGTCAGCTATGGGACTTCAGTAAGCCTAGAAAAACAAAACTCCCAAAAGTTCAGAGACTTCTTACAACAGGGCCTTACTTCTCACTCACGTTACCTGTGGACGGTTAGTTGGCTGCATTCTGGGGCTTAGTTGCATATGGCTTTCCTATCCTGGAAATAAGCATTCTCTATATTGGTATCATGGCAAAGACAAAAGATCAAGAGAGGTAGAAGAAAAATGCAAAGAAAAAAAAAGAAAAGTGCAATGGTTCTTAAAACTTCTGTTTACACATGGCACATGACAATTTTTCTCACATTTCATTAAGCAGCGAAATTACATGACCAAGTGGAAAATGGGGCAAAGAACTATATTTATCCCATAGGGAAGCTCTCCAAATCACATGATAAGAGGCAGGGATATATAATCTTCTTGGAAAGGAGGAATCAAAAGTTGGGAACAGAGATACAGTATTCCACAATAAGTATCTTGATCATAAATATTTGCTTCCCTCCCTTCTGCACACAAAATATACCACTCCTCAAAGGAAAAGCCAAAAAAGTCTAATGGGATATGACAATAAGTGGAAAGCCCAGGTTCTTATAATAGTCTCTAGGTTAAAGGTGGTCAAATGTGGCTCCTCTTGATCGAGAGACCCATGAACCAAAACAAAACAAAAGACAGTTAACTTTTCTTCCCCCAAATTCAACGTGCATTGGTGGAACAGAACCAGGATAACTGCAATGAATTCTCCCATTTGTAAAGGAGAATAATAACGTAGAAGCATCAAGTAATCACTTGTCCACAGCAATTCTGAAATATGTCTGGGCAAATACAGTTAAACCCATGTGCTGAAGTAAGGAATGTTCTTTGATTAAATACCAGGTCTTCTTCTCCCTGGGTGCAGTCATTGCTCTCCATGGCTCTTGGCTTCATACTTGGATAATTTCTTCCTTTTCCATTATCTTCTTGATACATCTGTAGAGAACATTAAGGAATCTTCTGTCCTTGGGAGCTGAGTGGCAGAAATTTGGGGGCCTTAAAGTTAGTTTATGTCTTTAACAGTTGCAGTCTCTTAATTCATGCTGGTGGCTCTTTTGGAAATAAAAGTCTCTCAAAACCATCATTGGCTATTCACCAACCAACATTATGTGCCAATAACGACACCCAGAATTCTTTTGAAGACATGCCTCTCTTTCTAGAATTAATTAGAGGTGCTTCAAACGTATCATGCTTTCTCATGAGAGAGCAAACCCTTCGTTTCCTTTCCCTGAACCAATGTAAATAATTTACTCAGGATCACCTTAATTCATTTAAACGTTTTAACAAAGGATATGGAGGTTACACCCTTAATTTGGACTTTGCTTGGGGCCTTAATATAATTATCTTTTGTTGCTCAACACATTTTTCAGTTTAACTTTTACAGGTTGCATATGAGAATCACTTATATCCTACAAGTCCTGAAAGTTCTGGATTCTCTCTTTTCCCTTTTATTCCTGCTTAAAAACTGGACAATTACTTCTGAGCTCATCTCTTTCTTATAGTACCTTGTCACATGCCGCCAAGAACAAAAAAGTACACAGGTCTCATTCTGTTTGCCAAACTCTTCACCTAAAGCCACACCTTCATTAGGTAAATTATTATCCTCCAGGTTATCTCAGGAAATAGTTTTACCAAATGTTTAGCCACTGCCTGACATGAGTCACTTTGTTGTCAACTTCAATAATAATTTCCTCCCTGCCCACTGCTTGACTGTGAGCCAGTGCCACATAATTTGGTTGTTTTTGTTTCATTTTGTTTTGTTATGGTAACACCCCACTCTGGTACCAATTTCTGTATTAGTCAGCTTTCACTGGGTATGACCATGGTAACAGCCCCAAAATCTCAGTGACTTCCAAAAACAGTGGTTTATTTTTGTTCATGTGTAATGTGAGCCTTACACCCAGTGAAGACTGACTTATACACTTCTATACTAGAAATGTGAGCTCAAAGGAAAAGCTCCAAAGCTTCAGAGATGGTGTAGTAACAAGAAGGAGTTCTACAAGAGGGGAAAAACTGCCTCCTCCTGCTGTATTCCCTAATACAGTAAATGACTTCACCATCTATCGGGCTTCCTGAAGCTACAAATAGATAGATGAGTAATCCTCTACTTCTCCCTCTCCTTCATCCCCTGCATCCTCCAGGCTTCAAATAAAAATATTCTTGGCAACTAGAACATTACCTGACTTATTGTGTAGTCTCTCAATAGTTGTTAAGTTAATGTACAAAATTATCTGATTAAAAGAAAATCTAATGCTTATTAAATCCCTACTCTGTAGCAGGGACTATCATCCCATAGCTGTTAAGTGATAGTACAAGGAACCAAACCCAGGTCTTTCTCACTGAAATGCCCCTGTTCTTATAATATACTTTATACCTCTGTCATTGCTTTGGGACTAACGGGAGGTCCATAAAAACTGGCATAGGCAGATCCTCGTTTGCCATTGTCCCATCTCTGTGCATTCAGACATGCTGTCTACAAGGGGCAACATGGCCTACTTATTCACTAAGGCTAACAGGGAACACACGTCCAGGGTCATCTTTATCTTCATCTGAAGGACTTCAGAGCATCTCTTTGATTTAAGGGAATCTTCTTGAGAAGTATTAGTACCTCCCTCCAAACTCTAGGATTACCCAGGAGGGAGAGCCTTATGTTGCTGCTTTAATTACCTGGCCATTCTTCTCACTAACTAGGAAATTACGAGAGAAACACAGCACTGAGAGCACTGTATCTAAGACAATGTTTACAGATCACAGTAGCTAGTCGTCAAGGATAAGAAGGCGCCCAGTATTCATGCCCTGATATAGTCTCCCCCAGCACTGAATCTGACTTGGTCTGTGGCTTGCTTTAATGGATAGAATGTGGTGTTATGCTGTGCCAATTCTGAACTTAAACTTTCAGAATGCCTCACAACCACTTTTGCACTTTTAGGAGCCCTGTAGAAATCTTGTTACCTGCTGGAAGGCACACTTGCAGAAACCAGGTGGAGAGGCCACTCAGAGAGGAGGAGGTCTCAGATTACATGAAGACAGAAAGAAAGACCCAGCCATCTCAGCATCCCAGCTGAGTTCAGCCTTCTAGTCAACCTTTCCTCATTTCCACGGCCATTGTGAAAAGTCAGATGAAATAATGGCTGGGAGGGTGCTGTCTAATCTCTGCCGGAGCACACAGGTTTGTGTTATCACACATTCAATCAACCATAAGTGTGTGTTGAGCATTGAGTTCAGCCAGACAGTAGTAGATGGAATAGGAAAGGGGATGTCAAGTCTATCCTGGAGGACCTTCCACTGGAGAACAAAACAAACTCATGCACAGAGATGACACTGTGTGCTCAGATATTCTCCCTCTCAGCTCTTGGCAGAACCACAGGGATGGGAGGGAAGCAAGGACGATCAGGGGTGGGTGACAGGGCGGAGGGGTCTGTGCCTCTGAAGGTCAGAACACATAATGAAGCAGTCACACCACCTCTCCTAAGGGAGACAGATTTGTTATGGCACATTCTGGGGAAATCAACTAACTTGTCATGGGCTTTTCTGGTGAAACTTGATTTCAGACATAGGACCTTAGAGGAGAGAAAGCAAGGTGACGTGGCAGTATCCCCAAGGTGCTAGAATTCTGGTAGACCCTTCTCCAGGGGACACAGGGGATTTTTGAAGCCAATTATACTCTAAATTAACTTGCAGCTCCTGGAAATGCCTTCTGGTCTTTGGAGAGAGATCAAGAGTTCCTGGAAAAGAGCCACGACAGGGGCAAGATGAGGGACACACTAACAGGAAGAGGGCCGCATGGCTTTACAATGTGTGCGGTCAAGAACTAAAAAGGACATAAATAAGGGAAAGTTAAATTCACTCCCAGCTACAGTGGCCACAGCAGCCCTCAGGGGTCAAGGCGGCTCCACAGGCTGCCGGAACCACTAAACTGGGTCCTGGACAACCTGCCAGGGCTAACCCTGTCCTGCGTTCCCGGTAACCCCTCCACATGGCTGATCCTGCCCCATGAAAGAGGCTAGGCGTACAGAATTCTAGAATAAGCAGAGCTTTAACGTTCCAGCCAAAACCTTGCTGCTTTCTGAGCATCTCAGCATGGTTCATGGGTATAAGTTGGACAGACTTATCTCAAGACATGCTGGGACCTCAGCAGTACAGACTGATGGCCTAGGAAAGAAGAGCCCTGACTGCACCAAGAGGAACGCCAAAGGACCTTCAGAGATGCCCAAGTGAGTGTGGTGAGCCCAAGCTTGAATGAGGCTGCAATTTCTGTCAAAGAAAATCTACTGAGTGGGTCAGTATAACAACAAGAAACCTGCTTGGTATGGATCCATGTATCAGGAATAATGGTAAATCAGCAATGCAGAGTGCGCGTGGGGCTGTGAATGACGACCAGGCCCACTGACTCATGGGCTGAAAGCAAGAAGGCCAATTCTAGGCTCCACTCAATAGAAGAGATGATCCTACAAATGCCCTGCCAAGTCTTGATCAGAATTTCCTCAGGGCATGGGACTGATGGAAGACACCAGTGCCTACAACTTGGGAAGTCAAGGACTGATCATCTCAGTGATGGAGTGCTCGCATTTGCCTCCCGTTTTCTGGAAATTTCCATATTAGATCCATTCAATCCCTGCGTACACATAACTATATCAAAGCTTGGCTCATACCCTGGAGGACCAGCTCTCTATACGTATACATCTCTATATTTAATGCACTTTAAATTCCACTTCAGTGCTCTAATGACTCAACATCTCTCTCCTGCCAATGCTTAGAACCAAAGACCCCGTCTCAGATGGAAACTTTACCTTGACCACGTTGATCCTCCCCTCGAAGGTCTATAAGTCAGTCAAAGATTCCCTCATTACTCTACCCCAGCAAGTTACACGAGAAGATTTCTTATCCTATTTGCCCCTTTCATACATGCCTAGGCCTCTTTTCCACCCAGGTAAACCCCATATCCCTCACAGGGATATTTCAAAAGTGAGGTGGAAGTACAGCTCAAACAGACGCCAAAGGACCATAAAACTATTTTAGTTGTCAAACTTTTTTTTTCCAAACCATATTTTCCACAGTGGACTGGCATGTATACATAACAGATATGTGCCGAGCTGCTCCAGATGAACAAAGGGCAGGGGAAGGAGATCCTTAGGCCTCCAAGGGGCTCAGGGGCTATCAGAGCAGAAGAGGAGAGCCACCGACCTAGACTGTGTCGCTTAATTTACGAAGGAGAGCACTGAGCCCTGAGAGTGGAAGGAGTTTGCCCGGAGTCACAGAATAAATCGGTGCTAGAGCCTAAACCAGAAACACTGTCTGCTCTGACTTTATACATGGAGATCTCTATGCTCTCTCTCTCTCTAAAATTTATCCAGGATATCCATGGAATCAGATAATCAAGTTGTTCAAATATATCCATTTGACTTGATCCATCTTATTTGGGAAATGTGTAAAATAACAAATCCAACATAATGTCAAACCGTATTTTATTAAATTTCATTGGATCCCTATTAGGATCATCATAAATCTTTTATTTTAGGAAAATCAGAAAATGCTCCAATTGAATAAAAAGTATAAGTTGATTACATTAGAGAAAAGGGAACCCTCCTGCACTGTTGGTGGGAATATACATTGGTACAGCCACTATGGAGAATGGTATGGAGGTTCCTTAAAAAACTAAAAGTAGAGCCACCATATGGCCCTGCTATCCCACTCCTGGGCATCTATCTGGAGAAGAACATGGTCCGAAAGGATACATGCATCCCAGTATTCATTGCAGCACTGTTTACAATAGCCGAGACATGGAAGCAACCTAAATGTCCATTGACAGAGGAATTGATAAAGAAGATGTGGTACATAGATACAATGGAATACTACTCAGCCATGAAAAAGAATGAAATAATACCATTTGCAGCAACATGGGTGGACCTAGAGATTGTCATACTGAGTGAAGTAAATCAGACAGAGAAAGAGAAATATCATATGATATTGCCTGTATGCAGAATCTAAAAAGAAATGATACAAATGAACATATTTACAAAACAGAAACAGACTCACAGACTTAGAGAATGAACATATGGTTACTGGGGTGGAAGGGTGGAGGGAAGGGATAGTTAGGGAGTTTGGGATTGGCATGTACACACTGCTATGTTTAAGAAGGATAACCAACAAGGACCTACTGTATAGCACAGGGAACTCTGCTCAATGTTATACGGCAGCCTGGATGGGAGGAGAGTCCGGGGGGGGAGAATGGATACATGTATATGTATGGCTGAGTCACTTTGCTGTGCACCTGAAACTATCACAAGATTGTTAATCGGCTATGCTCCAATATAAAATAAAAAGTTAAAAAAAACTTTCATTGGATCCCTGTTAGGGTCATCATAAATATTTTAGGAAAATCAGAAAATGCTCAAATTGAATAAAAAGAATAAGTTGATTACATTAGAGAAATAATTCAAATGTGCTTTGAAAATGCATTTTGCTTGTTTATTCATTTATTTATTATTGGCTACATTGGGTTTCTGTTGCTGCACGAAGGCTTTCTCTAGTTGCAGTGAGCAGGAAGTACTCTTTGTTGCGGTGACAGGCTTCTCATTGTGGTGGCTTCTCCTATTGCAGAGCACGGGCTCTGGAGTGCAGGCTCAGTAGTTGTGGCGCACCAGCTTAGTTGCTCCGCAGCGTGTGGGATCTTTGCGGACCAGGGATCAAACCCGTGCCCCTCTGCATTGGCAGGCAGATTCTTAACCACTGTGCCACCTGGGAAGTCTGAAAATGCATTTTTCTAATAAGTCATTGAAATCATCTTTCTATGGAAAACTAAGTTATTAATTTAAATAGACTTAATGTATCTGTTCATGATCAATGTAAAGAGCTGGAATCGGCACTTGTTCGAAGCACATGTAGAAAATTTAGCAGAATATGAGATTTAGTAATAGCCGCACAGAAGGGTGAAATTAGTCTAGGGACTCAAGTTTTATGACGTGCATATGGTGACCATATTTTCTAAACAAAAAATCAGGACGCATGGTTGACAAGTAAGAATACCCTTATGGGGACAATGGTCTGTTCCAGAGAACCTGGTCTGTTCCAGAGAACCTGGAACATATGGTCCAGGCTGCAGAAGCAATTTTGAGAGGCTTGTCTCCTTCACAATTAATCGTCTTATTCATGGTTTGAGAAACCAACGTGTATTCCCAGTGTCTGTGTTCTTAACTTTCACTTTGTCCTCCTCAGGCAAACTTTATTAAGAAAAAGAAAAGTCTTTAAAAAGTTAAAGTTCTATAGAAACCTGAAAGTCCATAATTATTAACAACACTATAAAATATATAATTTATGTATTGATATACTGGGCCAAATATTTGTTTACTTATCCATTCAATAAATAGTTTATCTGCTCATTTTGTACTAGGTACTGTTCTGGGCACTGAGGTTACAGTGATGAATCAACCCTGATCCTTTCCCTCATGGAGCTTACAGTTTAAAAGACAGTACCCTAACATAATAATAATCATGGCTTACTAGTCATAGTCATAGTAAATAGTCCACTTGCCATCCTTTCAACCAATTTTGTGTGATGTAGCAGATCGTGCATGCCTATATTATCAGACATGTTGGAACGAGTCACTTCATTGCTTTGCACCTCAGTCCCCTAATCTACGTGGGGATAATTAATAGCTTCTCTTCATAGGATAAAAGAGAATGGGATGTGCATATAAAATGCTTTTACTGAGACAGTCTGCAGTTTTATTCTTTACAATAAAGGTAAACAAATAAAATGCAAAAATAATCTCAGTTTATTAAGGCGTCCAGATAAACAATCTTTGCAGAATACATTATGAGCTCCCTAGAATACACAGCCCTCGTATACATGCGCTTACACAGCTCTTAGTCCAATTCACTCAGATTCAGAAAGAAGTAACTTGCTTCAAGTAAAGAACTCGCCTGTCTTCACTACTGTTTGTATACATCTCTAGTATAAATGTGCTCAAAGGTATCACACTGAAGTTTGAAAAACCAAGCAGCGGGTATGGCCTAGCAGTCATCAGCGTTCCTGCAAAGAGCTAGGTCCCCATGCAGTAAACAGGAACCATTTTGCAGGTGGGAGAGGGCTCCCCACTTTCTTTAGGGGATCTAGATTTGAAGAATGATTGATAGATGTCTCACCCTAGGAGTTAGATGGTGAAATGGCTTTTGTCAGAAGGAGGCAGGTCTGGAGGTAGGATGGTGTAGGTCTCTGAGGAAGATCTTGCCAGCCAGATATGATAGTTTTCCAACTTATTCTCTGGATGCATTTCCCTTTTCTCATCCCCAGCTTTAATAAAATTGCGAAAGCAGCCAAGCCTTTTTTATAGCTTTGCAGAAGAGTATTAAGACAACATCTAGCAGGACACTTTCGGCCCTTACCACACCACAAACACACTCTAAAATGTTTTCTATACATCTTTCTGAATGCCCGGGATAGCACATCCCCTATATTATGTCCTGGTAGGTTAGTCCTTAACTAGAGAAATGGCTGTGGTTGGTCTTCAGACAAAAGAGATACGGGGGAGGTCTTGATGGAGCAAGATGATACATCAACACCCCTGCATCTCCCTCATGCTTATGACATCATCAGGTAGCCCAAGACTGTACCAGTTGCTTAAATTCAGCCCATTGTGGTCTTCCTCCCCTTTTCCTGCATGCCAGTAGTCAAAGGAGTGCGTGTAGCCCCACATGAACCAGCCCGTGGTTGCAGAGGAACGGGAGTTATTCTGCATGCAACACAAAGTCCTGAAGAAGTCGTAACTGAGTGATGAAGAAAACGGTAGGGGTCACCAGAGGCAGGAAGCACGTGACTCGGCCAGCATCTCAGCAGCAGCGTGTCAGCCTGTGGTTCTCAGCTGGCCGCACTCCAGAGGGCCAGACTCCAGACATGTAGGCAGCGCAGACAGAAAAGTAATTCTCTGGAGGCCAGAAAAGCCAACCGGGCACCTGGGATCTTAGCCACCATTGACATGTACAGCATTCTTGCCATAACAACTGGTTAAAGGTAATAAACCCCCTCTTATTTAAATGGCAAGTGACTAGGACTGTTCGTTTTTGCTTTCAACAGAAGTGTAAAAGAAAAGGATTCAAAGGGAAGAAAAATAACCCTGACTCATTCCCTGAGCAGTGAGGCAAGAATTAGAAGAGACAGCCTATGTTTACATAGAGCCCATCGATAGGTCCCCAAACGGGTCTCCTTGCTTTCATTGTCCCCACACATTTCTTCTGTCAAAACTCTTAAGCAGGAGATTTTCTTTGGGGAAACATGATAAAAATTATGATTGCTAAGCTATCCTGCTTTTTAAATTTATAGACTCGAACTCCCTATGCGTACTCCTTCAGGGACCACGTACATTTATTCTGACACCACATATGCTCAAATGACAGACGTGCCCACTCAGGTGTCACACCTATTACCTGCATGATGAGAACTGAGGTACCCACAGATGGGTGACCAGCTGCTGATGAGGGAAAGTTCTGCTCTTTCTTGGAAGTTCCTCTTCTCAGAAAACTCTTTTCTTCCTCCTCCTTCCTCACAAAAGTTTTATTGTCCTCATCATTTTATGTTACCATGTCCCATGTTATAATAGGACCAGATCTCCTCTGTCTTCATTGACTGCAGCCTCATCTAAAAATCTAAGGACCAGCCATGTAGTTAAAGTTTTAACTCTCAGGTAGATTGCTTTTTACCAGTATACTTTTGTATTTGTCATTGGTCGTTTCCAAGTAACTTTCAGCCATCTTCAGGAATTGTGTGTACTCTCTCTCTTTCTCTCTCTCTCTCTCTCTCTGTCTCTCTCACACGCACACACTGAAATACAAACACCATTCATGCCACTGGTTGGTTGACTCCCATCTTATAATTGTCTTAGAACAGATGCCTGTAAGTCAGCCTCAGCTCCCTTTTTGAAAAAATGCCAATCCCTCCTGCCTTTCAGCCTGGGTAAGCCCACCTGCATTACTAAAAGTTACCACATCATTTGCCCTGGAAAACTCCATGGACCTCGAACAGATATTCAAAGTGTTTAGGGGGAAAATAAAATACATTAACGGCATTGCCAAATAACTGTGGGGAGGGAGCCTCAGAAGTTACCACGGGCCTGACTGGAAGCCTATGAATCTTTGCAGAGTAAAATCCTTTTAGCCCAGGATCCCTCCAGGCCACAGAAACTGCCCTTGAGTACATAAAGATGGATCTGAGGCTACTGGCCACACCTCGGGCTGCAGGAGAACTTGTGCATTTTTTAAAACGATGTTTATCAGGTCTACGTTGTTTTTCTAGCTCAAAACTGAGACATGAAAATGGAATTTTTAGCCAGTAACTCATACATTTAGATTCCTGGTTTTTAGGTTTTGGAAAAAATGCACCTAGTTGTTTTCTTATTACAATACTGCTGGTTTTGTTCACCGGTCCATGTTTTTCTTGGACTGTGGTGGAGTGGAATGTTTTAAATTATGGGCTTTTGCTTTTTACCCTCCGATGTCTACTAAATAAGTCCATCGTCTAATTCTAAAATTGTGAGGCAGCAAACATGCACTTGTAGCCAACAAAGCTACATTTTTATTCCAGAAAGGGTATTTCTGTTCTAAATTTACAGCAAAATAGCTCTGGAGACAAAGGCAGGATTTCAGCCAAACCAGACGTGCTTCTTTATAATGGCATGTGGCTTCCAGTACGTTGCTAAGTAGTCTACCTTACTGAATGTTTCTCTTCATTATTAAAATCTATCGTAAAGTGTTTTGAACCTTCAGCTGATGTTAAAAAAAAACATTGGCTATGTTTTGATTTAGCCATTAAAACAAAGCTCAACAACAAAGACAGACCCACCACTCTGCGGGATAAAGAAATCTGATATTATTTGGAATCAAAGACTAAGTCATATTTTAGGCTTTTGTTACCAGCAATGTTACAAATCCAAAGCAGTCGTAAATTAAATTTAAGTGAAATGGATTAAATCGCTCTTGGTAGAGCTACTGCAGTTTGGCTAGACTCCCCGTCCCTCTCTTTTCTGCTGTAATCCTTTCAGGCAAGGGGCTAGGGGTGGACACTGCATGGCCTTCAGTGCCCTTCCTGATCTGAGATTTCAGGGACTTTATAATTCTGAAACTACAAGCTACTCTGAATCAGTAAGTCTAAGCTTCTCTGATTCTCTGCCTACCTGACTCTCAGACATCATGGCAGGTCACTGGGGTGAACTCCTAGCCTTCAAAAGGAGCTACGGGTCACGATGAAGCAGAGAACCCGGGTAAATGCCACCTCGCCTTCTAAGCAGGCATCGAATTATTGATCCTGATCCTGCCATCTCCTGGGGAAGTCAAAGGTAAAATGAGAAGAACTTATTAGAACTTTTGACCCTAAGTTGCTTATAAGTAAACAACAGTGAGAACAAAGCCATGTCAAGGTTTAAACTCTTAAGTTTCAAATGTAGACGTGAAAGAACCTTGGCAATCTTTCCCTTCTTCCAATGTCTTTCCTTTTGTTTTTCTTTTAGAGTTTGAATTAGTCAGCTTCGCTACTGTTGGAAAACTGTGAATTGGGACGAGCATGATTGTGTTGCTGTTTGGATGTTGATGATGGTATGTCTTGGAGGAGGGAAGGGGTGTACAGTGCCCGCCACCTCCCAGCACTCAGATTAGCTTCAGTTAATAAAAGGCCAGACTCTTGCTTGGCACCAGAGCCGAGGAGACAAGCACATACTTTCCTGTGTCGTTAGAACATCGCGTGAAACCAGTTCCACTTACAAAGACTCCTTTCTTCCATCCTTGCTCTAAGCCACATTTCCCCATTTCATGTCTACTATTTACAGATTAGTACTAGAAATTGGGATCCTGATTGAAAGTCCTACTATTGGGAGAGAGGGGAGGGAAAACAAGCCTCATGTTAGTAAAACGTATTCTGCAGGAATCTAACTGGTCTGCCCTGCTATCCTCCTCCAGTCCCTGTCTTCTGCTACTGCTTTAGCTCCTGCTAGTTTTTGACCTTGGCTATCACTCAAATGCTAGCTCTGGTATGCACTGTGCAGGCAGGCCCTTAAGTTGTCCATCAGATGTAGCTTCTCCTGATGCCTCCCCAGCCTTTCCCGAATAACCATGATATTTGTCTGCTGTAACTTCAGAATCCACTTGCCCTGTTAAGCCATACTCTAGTCTGGGTGGGAAGCCATAGGGTTCTCAGTCTTTTGGCGCTAAGAGAGAAAGGAACAATTTTTGCTTTAGCCAAAATGCTATAGGATTCTAAACTTGGGTGTTATATATTATAATCAGGTTGACAGATGGCAGCAATGTGTGGTTTGAAAGACACAAAATAACCCTCTCTTCCCTCTTCCCCCCAATACTGATCATGTCCTAGGGTCGGGAACTCTCGACACTTGTTCTGACCCTGGGTCACCCTGTGGAAGGTCCTCGTGGAAATGACGCAGGTAAGCTTTCTGGGAAGTGTGCATTAGCCTGAATTTGTTTTATATAGAATTGCAGAGAATAGAATCTCAGCATTTAGATCAGGCCCTCAGAGTTTCTTGCTCTATCTACTCAAACTACCATGAACCCCACGGAAATCTCACTCTGCCTTGCACAGTCCTGCTTCTTACAAACTCCATCCTGGTGTTAACAGTGATCGTCTCTACATGCTATAGGGTCATGGCTGATTTTTAAATTTTCTTTATACTTTTGTTTTTGTATGTTATAAAATTCTGTAATGAGCAGATATTATTTAATTTCTGTAAAAAAGTAAGCTTCATTGTTTTAAAACCAGGAAAAAGAAAGTTCTTTCCTATATGAGCCAAATTCTGCATCCCTGACATTTTCCCTCATAGGTTTTGTTCTGACATCTGATCAGTGAGCCTAATTCCTCTTCCCTTGACAACCATTCATATACCTTAAAGTATCAAGTACATTCTTGATTCTGCTCTTTCTAAATGTCTGCCCCTATTTTCATATAGTTTCTGGTGCCTTCTCCAGCCTGGCCAAACACTAAATGATCTCTAGCCTACCTGCAGTATTTAATAGTGGTTTAGATCTGAATATAGTAACAGCTAGTGTACATTTGCTCAGTGCAGATAACAGCGCAATATCACCTCCTTTAATCTGAGCAATCTACTCCTATAAATATAGCCTTTAGCTATCACAACACACTTTGGTTTCTGTTGACTGTTTAATTCATCTAAAATGCTTAGGACATCCCGCAACACATATGTAAACAAGATTTTTTCCGGCTTAAATTGAACAATTGATTTTTCAAAGCTAAATAAAAGACACTGCGTCCATCTTGTAACATTACCTCTTGTACTTTGGGCTCTTTATTTTAGCCCTTTAACGTTATTCTGATTCCTGGTCCTACCACCTAAGCCTCAGTGATCACTCTGCGCTTTGTGTCACCTGTGAATGTACTGCTCGTGAACTGACAAGCCTAAGGTGGGCTGGGAGACTCACCACTTGGAGGGACTGCCCTTTGAGCCAACAGGTGATTCTGAACATACTGGAAAAAACACTGGCTAGAAGATGCTAATTAGCATAACCAAGTCTCCATTTCCTCATTTTGTGATTTTTAATTTCTTCTTTTCAAGACTGTTGTGAGGATTAAATAATTTTAAGATAATGCCTTGAAAGATGTCTGTCACACAGAGGGTGCTCTTTACTATTAGCTTCACGTCCCATGCTGGTAAATTTGTTCAAGTAGTTGGGAACCAATGTAACCATGTAATAATCTAGCCCACACTTGGCTAAAAGTCTTGCAGGAAACCATCTCTGCCCTGCCTATGGTAACCCTTCTCACAGTCTCCCAAAATACAGAATAACAGGACAGCCTTCAGAGATGCACTTGAAACACCACTTTGAACTTTCACTTTTTCACAATGGCCTTGTATCAATTGTCACAATGGTATGAAGTTTAAAATGTAATAATAATGGCATCTTATATTTATGCAGATTTGGGGGGTTTCTAAGATACTTCTGTGCGCATGATCAAGTCATCTGTTACAGCAATTCGGTTCGTTAGGATCCCTAACCCCCCGCATTACAGATTAGCAACCTGATATCTGAAGAGTTCCAATGACTCGCTCAAAGCCGAGTAATCAATGACTGAGCTGGTACAAAACCCAGGTCTTGTGATGATTGGTTTTGTCCTCTTACTTTCATTCCACCCAAGTTTGTTTTGGTTCTCAGAATGACCAAACGTCCCAAGGGTTACCTCTGAGTAGATCCCTATAAGAGGGCTTGGTTTAATAAAATGGGACCCATTTCTTTCTGACTTACACAAATTCGTTTATCCAATTAGCCTAAGGAAAGAACAAAATTCTAAGGACTGATAACTTTTCATTAGGGGAGCAGAAGGAGGTACAAGTCAAAGGTACAAGGAGTCAATTTAGACTGAGATATGACAGCAAAAAACCCAGAAAATGAAGTGAGGCAATAGACTGAGATATGACAGCAAAAAACCCAGAAAATGGAGTGAGGCAAAGTGCTAGTGAAGAGCAAAGGAGCACTGAGGACAATCTTTGTTAACATCACGCCTGTTTCCCAAAGCCACTACTACGCGTCATTTTTAGATCTATATTCTTCTGCCCCAAATCCTAAATAGCACCTTTCAGCTCTCCAATATTCTCCATAAGCCTTCGCTCACTCCTCCAAGGAACTGTATCACTCACATGCATGCATTTGCAAAGTCTTGCTCATGGACAGTGCCAAGGAAAATACATCCACAATGTGGCCGTGGTCAGGGTCTGGAAGACATGTTTTAACACCATGGTTCTCAAGCTTTTCATTGCCAAGGACCACTTTTCATGTTTTCCCCCAGGGACCTCAGAAAGTCCTACAATGGCAGCAGCAGACAATCGGAACTTCTGATCCACATGAGATATCCAGGGTTACCAGACACACTCAAAGAAATTCCATTCCAAAGCACAGAAATTTGACATATTTGTAGGCTGTTTGACTTTATTTGGGGCAAGTGTACATTTTCCATTAGCCTTATTTATTTATCTGAATATTTATTTGTATGTATTCATGCCCCATTTCTTCCCACTAAGAGTTTGAAGTGACCGTATAGCAAAAATACAAACATCGAAATAAAAACAAAATGAAATGAAAAAGTTGGGAAATGCAAGTATACATGGAAAATCAAGACCAAGAAAAAGAAGGCTGGAAATTTGCAACCATTAGGATCAACGTGAGTGCTGTGAAAGGGCATCTTATTTCATTAAGACTGTCCTGTAACCCAGGGCAAAAATGGGAAACAAAACCAGTTCTTTGGTTTTCACTATTCAAAAGGGAGTCTCGTGTGGGTCATCAATAGACTGAGATATGACAGCAAAAAACCCAGAAAATGAAGTGAGGCAAAGTGCTAGTGAAGAGCAAAGGAGCACTGAGGACAATCTTTGTTAACATCACGCCTGTTTCCCAAAGCCACTACTACGCGTCATTTTTAGATCTATATTCTTCTGCCCCAAATCCTAAATAGCACCTTTCAGCTCTCCAATATTCTCCATAAGCCTTCGCTCACTCCTCCAAGGAACTGTATCACTCACATGCATGCATTTGCAAAGTCTTGCTCATGGACAGTGCCAAGGAAAATACATCCACAATGTGGCCGTGGTCAGGGTCTGGAAGACATGTTTTAACACCATGGTTCTCAAGCTTTTCATTGCCAAGGACCACTTTTCATGTTTTCCCCCAGGGACCTCAGAAAGTCCTACAATGGCAGCAGCAGACAATCGGAACTTCTGATCCACATGAGATATCCAGGGTTACCAGACACACTCAAAGAAATTCCATTCCAAAGCACAGAAATTTGACATATTTGTAGGCTGTTTGACTTTATTTGGGGCAAGTGTACATTTTCCATTAGCCTTATTTATTTATCTGAATATTTATTTGTATGTATTCATGCCCCATTTCTTCCCACTAAGAGTTTGAAGTGACCGTATAGCAAAAATACAAACATCGAAATAAAAACAAAATGAAATGAAAAAGTTGGGAAATGCAAGTATACATGGAAAATCAAGACCAAGAAAAAGAAGGCTGGAAATTTGCAACCATTAGGATCAACGTGAGTGCTGTGAAAGGGCATCTTATTTCATTAAGACTGTCCTGTAACCCAGGGCAAAAATGGGAAACAAAACCAGTTCTTTGGTTTTCACTATTCAAAAGGGAGTCTCGTGTGGGTCTTTCTGCAGCATTGGATGTAGGCCTGAAACTTCTGCTTTAACTTAATATTTTCAGACCTCAGGGCTTCTATACAATAAAGCCAAAGATTCATTCTTGTCTGGGCACCTGCTCCCTAACCTAACAAGTCTTTACTGAGTCCACCAGTAGTAACAGCAAAGGAAACAGACCCCTGGACCACACAGCTCTCCTGTTCTCTCCCCTAAATAAGAATTTGTAGGGAGAGAGCAGGATACCACCCCTCCCCACAGCCACAGGCAAACTTTATAAAAAGGACGTGAAACCCAAGAAATCATTCCATTACTGTTGTGTATATACATAGGGGCTCACACATGCTAGAAACTGTGCCAGGATATTTACGTCTACAAGTAAGCAACTTGCGAAAAGTTTAGAAAAACAGCGATAGAATTAATATTCATTCCTGGGCTTTGGGAAAGTAAGAAATTTCAATAAAAAGTGCTTAAGTGAGCTGAAAAATACAATAAACCAGGGTCAGCAAACATTTTCTGTAAAGTCTTATAGATAGCAAGTATTATAGATAGTAAATATTTTAGATTTTTCAAACCATACATTTCCATCACAAATATTAAACTCTATCATTGTGGTGCAAAAGCAGACATAGACAATATGCAAATGAACAGATGTGGCTACATTCCAAAAAAATTCTTATTTACAAAAGCAGGCCAAGGGCTGTATTTGGCCCACAGGCCATGGTTTGGGGACCCCTGCTATAAATGGAAACAGAAATAACATGCTATGCCTCTGAACAATGACCCTAAACAAACAACTTTACGAGTTGCCATGCATTAAAGGCTCCATTGGCTGTTTCTAAAACTCTTGGAGTTTCTGGCATCTCTACTTTCACTTCTTTTCAAGCTTCTTCCAAAGGTGCTGGGTCTGATATTAGTTTTCTTGCACAAGAATGGAGAATTATGAAACATGCATTCCAGTGAACACACTGATGACACACTGCCTGACACACACTAGGTGTTTTATCTGTTGACCTCTCACAGTCCTTTCCAAAAATGCTGACTGCATTTGGGGGAGGGAGAATATGATTATCTTCATCGGGTTATCAGCCCAGCATGAGATCTTGGGCAAGTCACTTGATCTGCCCCAGACCCCTATTTTTTTTTAATTAATTTATTTATTTATTTACCCTTGGCTGTGTTGGGTCTTAGTTTCTATGCGAGGGCTTTCTCTAGTTGCGGCGAGCGGGGGCCACTCTTCATCGCGGTGCGCGGGCCTCTCACTGCCGCGGCCTCTCTTGTTGCGGAGCGCAGGCTCAGTAGTTGTGGCTCACGGGCCCAGTTACTCCGTGGCATGTGGGATCTTCCCAGACCAGGGCTCGAACCCGTGTCCCCTGCATTGGCAGGCAGATTCTCAACCACTGCGCCACCAGGGAAGCCCCAGACCCATATTTTTTTTTAATTAAAACCATTCTATTATACAATACAGTGTTACCAACTATAGTCACCATGTTTTATATTAGATGCTCAAAACCTATGCACCTTATAACTGAAAGTTTGTACCCTCTTACCAAACTCTCCCTGTTTCCCCCACCTCAGCCCACAGCCCCTGGCAACCACTTTTCTACTCTCTGTTTCTATGATTTTGACGTTTTTCATTTTGTTTTTGTTTTTAGATTTCACATATAAGCGTTTCCATGCAGTATTTGTCTTTCACTGTCTGCTTATTTCACTAAGCATAATGCCCCCAAGGTTCATCCATGTTGTCAGAAATGGCAGGATTTCCTTCTTTCTCATAACTGAATAGTATCCTATCGTACATATGTACCACATCTTCTTTATCCATTCATCTGCTGACAGGCACTTAGGTTGTTTCCATATCTTGGCTATTCTGAATAATGCTGCAGCAAACCTGGGAGGGCAGATATTTCTTCAAGGTCCTGCTCTTACTTCCTTTGGATATATACTCAAAAGTGGAATTGCTGGATCACATGGTAGATCTATTTTTAATTTGCGGGGGTAACCTCCATATTGTTGTCCATGGTGGCTGCACAAATTTACATTCCCACCAACAGTGCACAAGAGTTCCTTTTTCTCCACATCCTCTCCAACACTTGTTATCTCATCCTTTAATGATAGCCATTCTAACAGGTATGAGATGATATCTCACTGGGGTTTTGATTTGCATTTCCCTGATGATCATGACACTGAGTACCTTTTCAAGTGCATGTTGGCCATCAGTACATCTTCTTTGGAAAAATGTGTATTCAGTTCCTATGCCCATTTTTTTTTTTTTTTTTTTTTTTTTTTTTGAAGGGAAGCCCCCTCTGCCCATTTTTAATCTGATTGTTTGGGTTTTTATTTTTATATTGAGTTGTATGAGTTCTATATATATTTGGGTATTAACCCCTTATTAATATATAATTTGTAAATATTTTCTCCCATTCTGTAGATAACATTTTCATTTCATTGATGGTTTCCTTTGCTGTGCAGAAGCCTTTTGGTTTGGTTGATGTCGTTTGTTTATTTTTGCTTTTGCTGTCTGTGCTTTTGAGTCAAATCCAAAAAATCTTTGCCAATACCAATGTCAAGGACTTACCCCATTTTATTCTAGGAGTTTTATACTTTCATGCCTTATATTCACATCTTTAATCTTTTTTGAGTTGGTTTTGTGTACAGTATAATATAGGAGTCCAGTTTTATTATTTTGCATGTGGCTGTCTAGTTTTCCCAGCAATTTTATTGAAGAGACTATCCTCTTCCCATTGTATATTCTTGATTCCTTTGTCATGAATTAATGAATTAATTAAGCATATATGTATGGATTTATTTCTGGGCTCTCTATTCTGTTCCATTGATCTATGTGTCTGTTTTTATGCCAATACTGTACTGTTTTGATTACTGAAGCTTTCTTTGTAATATAGGTCAAAATCAGGAAGTATGATGTCTCCAGCTTTGTCTTTCTTTCTCAAGATTGTTTTAGCTGTTTAAGGTCTTTTGTGGTTCCATACAAATTTTAGGGTTGTTTTTCTATTTCTGTGAAAAATGTTATTGGTATTTTGATAGGGAATCCCTGGAATAAATCTCACTTGATCATGATGCATGATCCTTTTAATGTATTGTTGAACTTGGTTTGCTAGTATGTTGTTGATGTTTGCATCTATAATCATCAGGGATATTGGCTTCTAAGTTTCTTTTCTTTTTGTATCTTTGTCTGGTCTAGGTGTCAGAATAATGCTGGCCTCATAAAATGAGTTTGTAAGTGTCCTCTCCACTTCTATTTTTTGGAAGATTTTGAGAAGGAACTTTATTAATTCTTCTTTAAATGTTTGGTAGAATTCACCAGTGATGCCATCGGTCCTGGGCTTTTCTTTGTTGGGAGGTTTTTGATTCAATATCCTTACTAGTATTGATCTGTTCAGATTTTCTATTTCTTCATTACTTAGTCCTGGTAGGTTGTATGTTTCTCGAAATTTATCCGTTTCTTCTAGGTTGTCCAAATTTTGGTGTATAATTTTTCATATAGTCTCTTAATCATCATTTGTATTAGTGTGCTATCAGTTGTAATGTCTCCTCTTTCATTTCTAACTTTATTTATTTGAATCCTCTCTATTCTTGGTAAGTCTAGCTAAAGGTTTTTTTTTTTAATCTTTTTTAAAAAAACATCTTTTACTTTTGTAGAGTTTTCTTCCTATTGTTTTTCTGGTCTCTATTTCATTTATTTCCATTCTGACCTCTGTCATTTCCTTCCTTCTACTAATTTTGGCTTTAGGTTGTTCTTTTTTCTAGTTCCTTGAGGTGTAAATTTAGGTTGTTTATTTGTGCTCTTTCTTTTTTCTTAATATACGCATTTATCACTATGAACTTCCCTTTTAGAACTGCTTTTGCTGCATCCCGTAAGTTTTGGTATGTAGTATTTCCATTTTCACAGCCTCAAAATATTGTTTTATTTCTTCTTTGACCCACTGGTTGTTCAGTAGTATATTGTTTAATCTCCACATATATGTGAATTTTCCAGTTTTCTTCTTGTAGTTGATTTCTAGTTTCATACCATGGTAGTCAAAAATATGATATGATTTTAGTCTTCTTAAATTTATTAAGAACTTATTTTGTGGCCTAACATACAATCTGTTTTGGAGAATGCTCCATGTGTGCTTGAGAAAAAAATAGATATTCTGCTGCTGTTGGAGAAACTTGTTCTGTCAATGTCAGTTAAGTACATCTGGTCTAACATAGTTTAATATTTCCTTATTGATTTTCTGTCTGGATGAACTATCCATTGTTGAAAGAGTGGTATCGAAGTCCCCTAATATTATTGTATTGTTGTCTAACTCACAGTTCAGGTCTGTTAGTATTTACTTTATATATTTCGGTGCTCTCTTGATAGCCTTTGATTCCAGATAAAAAATCAAACAAACCAGGGTTCATGCGCTAACATTTAACTGTTAGTGGGTCCTGGGGAATTCCGCTTCATTTTGCCGAGTCTCAGTTTCTTTTTGTGTCAAATGAGGATAAAAATATAAGAAGTTAAATGAAATAACACATCTAGCATAGTGCCCGGCATATAATCAAAGTTCAAAAAGTGTAAATTCTGCCACCCGCATCTCTGTCTTCACTGATCTGTGAACTGGAAGTGGTGGCTGCTTTTCTTTTTTTTTCAGGCTCCAGACGCGCAGGCTCAGCGGCCATGGCTCACGGGCCCAGCCGTTCCACGGTATGTGGGATCTACCTGGACCGGGACACGAACCCGTGTCCCCTGCATCGGCAGGCGGACTCCCAACCACTGCACCACCAGGGAAGCCCCGGTGGCTGCTTTTCTTATGGGCCATTTTCAAGAAGCCTGAAGATGCCTTTTGTAAGTAGTGGGGAGATGAGAAGCTGGCCTGCAGCCACCCTGACTGCCACGGCCCTGCCACCTCTCTCCGACTCTCCCCCTGGTTTCTTAGAAGATCTGTCTTCCTTCTCTTCATATCTTTCTCCATATCTGCACTACAAGCCTGGGGACTTATTATCAAACCAGGGGCTTGGCTATGAGTCTACCCAACAAGCAATAACTTGTAAAGTCCTTGAAATTCTCCTTTGGATCAATCCAGTGCCCTTGGATACAGTAACTTACGAACAATTTTCCTATTGGTTCTTTGTTAGGAACAACATGGAAGAGCATCTATCTTGTATTGAGGAAGAATTCACTGTGCATACTGGACTGGAACACAATAGTTGGGGAGAATACTAGAGGTAGAGGTCCGAGAATTCCTCTGCATCCCTCACAAATGACAAATAGTCACTGATTTAACATTTCCAGCAGTGGGGACTTTACTACCTTAAAAAGCAGCAATTTGGAACAATACTGAGAATTATATAGTTCATTTCCATTGCCCATGCTGTTTAAGTCCTTTAAGTTCCTGATTCTTGTTAAACCAAGATATTTACTATTACTTCCAGCTCTAATTGTCCACAAATTGAGTACCATGACATCTGTGACTTTATCTATGACCTCAGCAAAAATGTGGGCCTGAACAGTAACCATGGACAGGGTCTGTTGCCTGCCCTCGTTCTCCTCCCGCCACTTTGGGTAGAATCATTCAGCCGGGTATGAGACTCACGTACACCCACAGGGCATACTTCCTAAAGATCTGTGAACTATACCATATTCAGACGCAGAATCTCCCCGAATAACTCAAAAAGACTAAGAACAAAAGGAGATTTAATCAGTTGGCCCTGACCAACCAGCCTAAGACCTTAGGCTGGATTCCAGGGAAATCAGGCTATGGACAAAAGATAGCAATAAGTCTCAGTCTGAAGCTACTCTGGGCTGGATCATTGGTGGGGTTGGTTTATATTCATAGGGCAAATTGCCGTGGAAGAACAGTGTGACCTAGTAGATTGATCTTCAAACTTGGCTGGAAGCCTGATATATAAAATAGACTAAAGCAGATCTGCTCTGTTTGAATTCCATCTGCATGGACCCCTCGCTACCCATGAAGGCCCCTCAAGCAAATCAGAGACACTCTAGGAGAAACACATCAGAGAGCAACTTGCGAATGATGGTTGCCAGACCAGTCTCAGGGCTGCCATTTACTCACTGCTCACATCACTTTCCTTTTTGTTTTTTAATTTTTATTTTATATTAGAGTATAGTTAATTTGCAATGTGTGTTAGTTTCAGGTGTACAGAAAAGTGATTCAGGTATACATATACCTATTCTTTTTCAGATTCTTTTCCCATTTAGATTATTACAGAATTTTGAGTGGCATTCCCTGTACTATACAGTAAGTCCTTGTTGATTATCTATTTTATATATAGTAGTGTGTATATGTTAGTCCCAAACTCCTAACTTATTCCTCCCCCACCCCCACCTTTTCCTCTGGTAACCATTAGTTTGTTTTCTAAGTCTGTGAGTCTGTTTCTGTTTTGTTCATAAGTTCATTTGTATTATCTTTTTAGATTCCACATGTAGGTGGTATCACACGATATTTGCCTTTCTCTGTCTGACTTACTTCACTTGGTATGATAATCTCTAGGTCCATCCATGTAGCTGCAAATGGCATTATTTCATTATTTTTTATGGCTGAGTAGTATTTCATTGTGTATATGTACCAGATCTTCTTTATCCATTCATCTGTCAATGCACATTTAGGTTGCTTCCATGTCTTGGCTATTATAAATAGCGCTGCAATGAACATTGGGGTGCATGTATCTTTTTTTTTTTAATTTATTTTTGGCTGTGTTGGGTCTTCGTCGCTGTGCAAGGGCTTTCTCTAGTTGCAGCGAGTGGGAGCTACTCTTCATTGTGGTGCGTGGCTTCTCTTGTTGCGGAGCACGGGCTCTAGGCGTGTGGGCTTCAGTAGTTGTGGCACATGGGCTCCGTAGTTATGGCAAGCAGGCTCTAGAGTGCAGGCTCAGCAGTTGTGATGCATGGGCTTAGTTCCTCCGCAGCATGTGGGATTTTCCTGGACCAGGGCTCGAACCCATGTCCGCTGCATTGGCAGGCGGATTCTTAACCACTGTTGCACCAGGGAAGCCCCCATGTATCTTTTTGAAGTATGGTTTTCCCCAGATATATGCCCAGGAGTGGGATTGCTGGATTATATGGTAGCTCTACTTTTAGTTTTTTAAGGAACTTCCATACTGTTCTCCATAGTGTCTGTACCAATTTATATTCCCACCAATAGTGTAGGAGGGTTCCCTTTTCTCCACACCCTCTCCAGCATTTATTGTTTGTAGACTTTCTGATGATGGCCATTCTGACTGGTGTGAGGTGATACTTCATTGTATTTTTGATTTGTATTTCTCTAATGATTAGCAGTGTTGAGCATCTTTTCATGTGCTTTTTGGCCATCTGTAGGTCTTCTTTGGAGAAATGTCTGTTTAGATCTTCTGCCCATTTTGTGATTGGGTTTTTTGTTTGCTTTGTTATATTGAGCTGCATGAGCTATCTGTATACTTCTGAGCATGATTTTCCTGAACTATAAAGTGAAGTTTTGTTATATCTCAGTAATACTATGGCTCCTTATATTATATCACTACATCTACTAAACCATCTTGTGGTTACATTTGGGCCACGAGAGAGTGACCCCTCCACCATAATAACAATGGGAATATTTGGGAAGAAAAGAAAATGATTCTAAATTATACAACAGTCTTACAGGCCCAAAGTACAATTCTTTATACAACTCAACTTGAAGCAGTTGTTTCTACTTTAAAATCTTTGCATAACAGGAAATCTGGTAGAAAAAATTAAACATTTTTCCAGTTAAGATAATTCCAAGTAAATGAAATGTTTTGTTCACAAAATAATTTTAATAGAGTCATTGTTTTGCAATGAGACCTCTGAAGATTTTATTTTTAAATAAAAAACTTGGTGTGGTATTTTTGTTTTACGTTTTGTTTTGTTTTTTGTTTTGCCTGCACAGATAAGTGTACCTTCATTGTAGAAAATCCAATATTACATAAAGGTATACAAAAGACAACAAAATTCTGACAAATAGACAAAGCAACAAAAACCATCACTATCCAGAGAAACCAGCATCAAGCTTTTGATAAATATTTTACTAGACCCCTCAACATCTAATCCTTATTTTTTCACTCAACAGTAATATATAGAAATTTACATGTTTTAAGGGTAAGATAGATTTTAATGAAATTTGAGAAGCCACTAAAGAGATATAAATCTATATAAGTATCTTTCATCTATACTCCATAGGACAGATGTACCAAATTTTACTTATATACTCCACTTTCTGTGACTATTTCTACTGTTTCACTATTATACACAACTCTTTAATGAACATGCCTGTGTGATTAAATTCATTTTCAATTATCTCCATAGAATGAAGTCATATTAGAAGGATCTCAGGACATGTACATTTTAAATCTTTATGCACCTTATCATCCAGGAAGACTGTACTAGCTTTTATATCTATCAACTTGTACTTAATGTTCCTGTTTCCCTATATCCTTTTCAACCCTGGATATTATCTCTATTTTCCCTCTTTACTGATCTGTTATGGTACAGCAAAAACAAGTCATAGGTTCTACATGCATTTATTTTATTGGAGGCTAAGTTGAATATCTCTTCTGATGTTTATGGGCTATTCATATTTATTATTTCCTCAATGGCTGCCTGTAATTTTTATCCAATTTGCCATTGAATTGTATGGTATTTTTCTTACTTGAGAATGTTTCACAGTTTGATTTTAGAACTTTGACTTTCTATATTTTTCTCTATATAGAAATGTTTAACACAATCAGTCTCTTCCTTTATGGTTTATGAGTTATGGCCTCCATATCCCTAAGAAAATAAAAAATATTCATCATCATTTTTAATAACATGACTTTAATATTTACATTTATGTAATAGCTATCTGAAATTAATTTCTAATTAATAAAACAATATTAATCATCTTCATCATTCTCACTGTTTATTATTTCCACTGTTAACACTATTTATTAAACAGTCTATATTTCCTATCATCAATCTGAAATACCATTTTGTCATATAATACAGTCCCATATTTATTTAAATCTACTTATTAACTAATCAGTAGTCAGTTATCTTTCTAGCCTAAAGTAATATCACATTGTTTTATTAATAGAGCTTATAGTTTTTTTAAAAAAAATATTTTGTGTGGTATTGTTCTTCCTAATCTTGCATATTTGATTTCAAAGATGAATTTTAGAGTAATTTTAACAAATTTCCATTACCAAGACAGTGTATAAATTTTGGATTTTGTTAAATTTAACAGACTACAATATTAAGACTGTTAATATCAGAACAAGGAAGTAACTTCATTTTTTCTTTTTTTTTGATATCGTTCAATATTGTGTATCAGTTTTCTTCAAACACACTTCGCACACTTCTTGATGAACTTATTATGTATTTCATGGCCTTTTGCTATAATGAATGGAATCTTTATTGGATTATATGTGCTGTTTATTGTTGATATATAAGATAGGTATTGTTGGGCTTCCCTGGTGGCACAGTGGTTGAGAGTCCACCTGCCGATGCAGGGGACACGGGTTCGTGCCCCGGTCCGGGAAGATCCCACATGCCGCGGAGCAGCTGGGCCCATGAGCCATGGCCGCTGAGCCTGTGCGTCCGGAGCCTGTGCTCCGCAACGGGAGAGGCCACAACAGTGAGAGGCCCGCGTACCGCAAAAAAAAAAAAAAAAGAAAAAGAAAAGTATTGTCTTTTTTACATTAATCTTTAAATTATCTTCTTGGCTGAACACTTGATATTTTCTAACAGATTGTTGATTATTTCAAGTTTTCCAGCTATCCAACCATATGATCTGCAAGCAATGATGGCTGTTTCCTTTCATCTTTACAGTGTCTCATACTCATTGTGGAGATGGTAGGTGTGTTAGTTTTTTATGGCTGCCATAACCATCTGCCACAAACTTAGTGACTTAAACTATACAAATGTACTGTCTTACAGATCTGTAGGTAAGAAGTCCAAAACTTTTTTCCCAGGTATCACTGGGAAAAAAATCAAGGTATTGGCCCAACAAAGGCTTCCTCATTTTGGTTACAGTGTTTTTGATCTCTGGCATTTCTTCTTCGTTCTTTCTTAGGATTTCTGTCTCTCTGCTTACATTGCCCATCTGTTCTTGCATGCTGTCTACTTTATCCATTAGATCCCTTAACATATTTTCCACAGTTGTTTTCAGTTCCCAGTCTGATAACTCCAACATCCCTGTCATGTATGCTTCTGATGCTTGCTCTGTATATTCACATCGTGTTTTTTGCCTTTTAGTAGGCCTTGTAAGTTTTTCTTGATAGGTGGGCTCGATGTACCAGATAAAAAGACCTGCTATAGGTAGGCCTTTAGTAATGTGGCGGTGAGGTGTGGTGAGAGGGGAAATGTTCTATAGTCCTATGATTTTGGCTAGTTTTTTAGTGAGCCTCTAAATTGTGGATTTCACAAGTGTTTCTAGTTTTTTTTTTTCCCCCTCCCTGAGGTGAGAGATAATTGCTAGAGTGTCGTGGAGTTGGATATTTTCCTTCTCCCTCATCAGGCTCTGATAATACCTCAGCAGATTAGGCTCTAATTAACTGGTTTCTTCTGAGGACAGGCCTTGTTCAGAACAACAGAGTGCTCTGGCTCCTTTTCCCATCCCCCTGCCAGAAGCACGAGGGGATTTTTCTCTGATATTTACTGTGGGAACCTGGTTGAACTCCTAGAGGTAAAACATAAAATTGTGGGGCCGCCCTGTGATTGATTCCCCTGGAGTTTTTAACTCTTAGAGTCATCCACACTGAGCCTCCAGCAATTCATCAATTACAATTCAAGTTTTCCTCCTTGGCACTGGTTCTCCCGGCCCTGGTTCCCACTGAGGTTTCCCCTTGTGGGTCTCTGCTCCAGTAAGCCATTACTCCTTGTATTTGCCTGTCTGTCTCTCCAATCTTGGGGGCAGGGGTTTGCCCTATGTTCTCATCTCTCTTAAAATCTAGGAGATTTTTTGGGTTTTTCGGTCTGTTCAGCTTTTTCCTTATTTTTAGGGCAGAGTGTGATTTCCAAGATCCTTGCATGTAGAACTGGAAACCTTTCCAAGATTCTGAATTATATTCATAGCTGCCATAGTGCTAACTCATATTTGCTTTCCTGGCATAAATCATTCTTGATCATGGCGTAGAGCATAAGCTCCAGGAGAGACAGGAATTTTATGTTATAGTCATTGTTATATCTCTAAAACAAGGACATAATAGAAGCTCAATAAAGATTTGGTAAATCGATCTGAGTTGTTAATATTCAATTTGTTTTGGATTTTTATATCAATATTTATAAATGAGATCAAACTACATCCTTCAAAACCACATCTATTGACAGTCATCAATCCTACCCTTACCCTCATGGTAAAATAAGATATGAAATATAATGACTCTGGGATACTCTGGGATTCCCCCTCCCCAATCTACTATAATGTTATTTTCAGGATCTTGTTATTATCATTTTGTTTTTAATTTAACATTATTTTTTTAATTATAACATTTAAAACCATTTCTAACTACAATACCTTTAGATATAATTATACATTTATCATACTTAATTTTCAATTCCCTTTCATACTCAGATTTTCCCATTCTTCAGCTTTTTTACTATTCTTAAAAAGTTCCTGGCTGCCTAAGTTGTATTTTTCGGTACATTTCTCAGGAGGAGTACATGGATAAAATATTCCCCAAAACGTTTTATATTTGAGAATAACCTTCTGTTGGTTTTACTTACACATTTAACTAGTTATCTGCGTTGGCCAAAACATTCATTCGGTTTTTTCCATAAGATGGTTCTAGTAGCACTTAGTCATCTTTCACTTCATTCGAAACAATTTTGTTAGGTTGTATGTGACAGCTGTCATATCAGTGTGCATTTAAAAAAAGACATCAAAATTGGTGAATTTTTGTGTAGCCATTTGAGTATTGAAGATGGAAGAAAAAAAGCAACATTTTCAGCTTTATTATTTCAAGAAAGGTAAAAACGCTACCAAAACACACAAAAAGGATTTGTGCAGTGTATGGAGAAGGTTCTGTCGACTGATCGAACGTGTCTAAATTGGTTTGGAAGTTTCGTGCTGGAGATTACTCGCTGGACGATGCTCCACGGCTGGGTAGACGAGTTGAAGTTGACAGCGATCAAATTGAGACATTAATTGAGATCAATCAATGTTGTACCACGTGGGAGATAGCCGACATATTCAAAATATCCAAATCAATCATTGAAAATCATTTGCACCAGCTTGGTTATGTTCATCGCTTTGATGTTTGGGTTCCACGTAAGTTAAGTGAAAAAAACCTTCTTGACTGTATTTCCGCATGCAGTTCTCTACTTAAATGTAACAAAAATGTTCTGTTTTTAAAACAAATTGTGACGGGAGATGAAAAGTGGATACTGTACAATAATGTGGAACAGAAGAGATTGTGGGGCAAGCAAAATGAACCACCACCAACCACACCAAAGGCCAGTCTTCATCCAAAGAAGGTGATGTTGTATATATGGTGGAATTGGAAGGGAGTCCTCTATTATGAGCTTCTTCCAGAAAACCAGACAATTAATTCCAAAAAGTACTGCTCCCAATTAGACCAACTGAAAGCAGCACTCAACGAGAAGCGTCTGGAATTAGTCAACAGAAAACGCATAATCTTCCATCAGGTTAACGCAAGACCGCGTGCTTCTTTGATGTCCAGGCAAAAACTGTTACAGCTTGGCTGGGAAGTTCTGATTCATCTGCCATATTCACCAGACATTGCACCTTCAGATTTCCATTTATTTCGGTATTTACAAAATTCTCTTAATGGAAAAAATTTCAATTCCCTGGAAGACTGTAAAAGGCACCTGGGGGCTTCCCTGGTGACGCAGTGGTTAAAAATCCACCTGCCAATGCAGGAGACACAGGTTCGAGCCCTGGTCCGGGAAGATCCCACATGCCACGGAGCAACTAAGCCCATGCACCACAACCACTGAGCCTGTGCTCTAGAGCCTGCAAGCCACAACTGCTGAGCCCATTTGCCACAGCTACTGAAGCCCACACACCCTAGAGCCTGTGCTCTGCAACAAGAGAACCTGCTGCAATGAGAAGCCCATGCAGTTCAAGGAAGAGTAGCTCCCACTCGCCACAACTAGAGAAAGCGCACGCGCAGCAACGAAGACCCAAAGCAGCCAAAAATAATTTAAAAAAAAAAAAGGCACTTGGAACAGTTCTTTGCTCAAAAAGATAAGCTTTGGGAATATGGAATCATAAAGTTGCCTGAAAAATGGCAGGCGGTAGTGGAACAAAAGGGTGAATACATTGTTTAATAAAGTTCTTGGTGAAAATGAAAAATGTGTCTTTTATTTTTCTTAAAAACCGAAGGCAATTTTTGACTAACACACTAGAATTCCTATTTCTTGCACAATTGCTTTCTAGCATCTTGAACTCAACGTAATTTATTTGCCCTTTTAGGTAACCTGTCCTGAGTTTAATAGCTTTTTTTTTTTTTTTCATTTTCTTTGAAATCTAGTTGCTTCACTAGACCATATTTGGGGGATTTTTTCTATCTGCTAAGTTTCCTGGAATAGGGTGAACGCTTCAAATTAGAAAATCAGTCATTCCTTCAAATCTGAAAGGTTTTCTTCTCTTAGGTCTTAGAATGCATTTCTATCCTGTTTACACTGCTTCCTTTCCTGAAATGTCCTGGGCTGCTCTCCAGTGTCAGTTCTCCCTGTCATGTTATTATATTGGTGAATACTTTCATCTTTTCCTATTTGCTCTGCATCCTGTTTTTATTTTCCCCCAGTGCTGTGTCCACACACCATGGACTTGATATTTTCAGATATTAATTTTGGTCTTTGAAAGTGTATTTTAAAGTTTCCAGTATATTATTTTTCACTTTAATTCACTTCCTTACTTTTACCAGCTTCCTTTCTATTTTAATCAGTTGCATAAATATCAATATGTCTCATTCCATAAAGTCTATGTTTGCCTTGAGAGTGTAAAGTAGTTGCAACTAAAATGTTCTTCTATTTTCTTGAATACATTTTTTTGAAATTTATTTGTATTTTTCATGTTATTTTCCATTTATTCACGTACTTGTTTATTTTTGCTAATTCTTATTGCGGTTTCCTATTGCAGGGATTTCTTTTTCCTCATCTTTGAACAGAGCCATTGTATCTCAAGCTGCTCTTTTTCCAAGTTGTTGTGGATTTACAGTTGCCGTGAGCACTGTGTAAATCTTTTCCTTGGAATATGAGCTGAAGCACTGGATATTTTGGGTTTTTTTTCTCCAGTCACATAAATGTCCAAAGGGTGTGGACAAGGAGCTTGGGCTTTGTGTAACCAGAATTAAAGAATTTTGTCTTTGTTCTTTTTCTCTGTACTTTCTGGAAGTAACTGAGAATCACACCACCATATTGATGACTCAATTCCCCCGTCTCAAGGAGGAATGGGTGGTGAGCTTTGGACTTGGGTTTATACCCTTCTCTGGGTGACTGGCTATAAGAAGGTGCTGTCCTTATTTCTGTCCTTGTTTCTCACGTGATTTTTTAAAAATTTATTTATTTACTTACTTTTGGCTGTGTTGAGTCTTCGTTTCTGTGCGTGGGCTTTCTCTAGTTGGGGCAAGCGGGGGCCACTCTTTATCGCGGTGCGCAGGCCTCTCACTGTCGCGGCCTCTCTTGTTGCGGAGCTCAGGCTCCAGACGCGCAGGCTCAGTACTTGTGGCTCACGGGCCCAGTTGCTCTGTGGCATGTGGAATCTTCCCAGACCAGGGCTTGAACCCGTGTCCCCTGCACTGGCAGGCAGACTCTCAACCACTGTGCCACCAGGGAAACCCTCTCACATGATTTTGATTTGAGTTTGACATGCATTGATTGCCACACCCTACCGAGCCTATGTTTGCTGCTGTTGGATCAGCACAAACAGGGAATCTTAAGAAATGATTCCTCCATTTCTCTCATACCATCTGCCCTGCCAAAGGCCAGAGGAAAAGCTGGCAGCAATCCAAGCCCAGGCCTATAGGGCTTTTGAAAATCAACAGTGAGAAAAAGCTTCTTCAACAGAAGATAGTCCCCATTTTCCCAGTGGAACAACCTGAACCTTAGTCCTAATCTCTCCAACTCTGAAAATCAACAACATTCAGCTTTACCTCCCCTTACTTCCTGTTCTGTTGCAATTTTGTTTCTAAGGGGAGTCATGCATCTGTGCAGCCAGCATCTTCTTTCAATTCTGTGCAAATTGTTCTAAATCTGAAAACCCTTTCACAACACTCAGAGTATGAGATTGGGATACTTCACTAGTTTTGCGTTAATGGTTTAGCTTTGCTTCAATTTTTTTTACTCTTGTTATTTTGGGAAGAAGAAAGTTTTATAAATCTTCTTTTTGGGATATCTATCATTGATTTCTTTTTCATACTCTAATTCCAAAACCTTTTTCTTCTTTTTTATTCTTCGGTTCAACCTGTACTGTTTTACAGTGTACTTTAATAAAATTACAGCATACTCAAAAACATACTATCATTTTTTTGCTTTCTGCTTATGACTCAGACTCACTGTATAATCTTCTTTATACACTTCACCCCTCTGGGCTTTATTTTGCTCAGGTACTAAGTAACGCTTTGGCATTAGGTGGTCTCTCAGCATGCTGGCAGTACTAGAAGTCCATGAAATGGTAAATACTAAACCTGGATTTCTGAGAATTGCCATCGTCCTTGGTTTCTAGGCTGCCCAGGGAGGGGCTGGAAGGGCAGAAAGTTGTTGGGTTCTTACGTGTAACTAAATCATCCTGGATCTGAGAGCACACAAACTGCGAACAGTAAAGGGGATACATCTTGAATCCCCAGCCATGAGACTGCAGGAGTCTGACAAACAATCCCAAAGGGAAACAATGGTTCTGATTTCAGACATTGGCCTAGAAAGTTAACACATCCACTTGGCAAGACTTCCAAAATCATAGCAAAAGGAGAAGACTCTGAATCTGAAATTCACATCTAAAAATATGTATTATTTGAGAGTTGTGGAGAAACTTGATCCAACGAAAATCATTCCGCTGTCCATTGGCACTGGTTCATGGTGAGCAAATCATGGCCAATCCAACCTTATCTAAATATAGTTTAAGAAAATAGACAAATATCAATCCCCCCAAAATTTCATAGAACCCAATCCTGTTTTGGAAGCAGCTCCACCTCCAAGGGTGGGGAGTAGGCTGCCCTGCCCCACAAAGTTCTCATCTTATTTCACTTTTCTGAAGTTTGGAACCAGACAGTAACCCTGTCACTAAACGATGTCAGGCCTTTGGATTTCTTGACAGACAAGATTCTCCAGAGCTTGGCATTCCTGTGGTCTGAGTGGACATGAAAAAGCAGAGAGGGAGGTGGCAAAACAAGAGCCAGGTTGGGAGTCCAGCAGGACCTGGAGGGAGACCTGTGCTTCAGGGCTGGCTGGATTGTTGGTTTGTTTTGAGCTATAATGCCTGGTAACCCTGAGGTCGGCAGGAGTCTCCCTGCACCATTACAGTCTAGACAAAAATGAGTCAAAATCTCATTGCATGTCTTGTGTGAGTCTACTACAAATTCCCAGGGGACTTATGTGCTCTGGTCATATTTGCCTTGAGCTTCCTGCTTTTGTGGGTGTGGTCTCTTTTGTAGCAACTCAGGTATGACATTCATCCTTTTTATGAAATTTCGCTGAAAACTGATTCTCACAAAACACTTGTGATTTAGGGGTGGGGCTGAGATGAATAAGGGTTTCCATCATGGCTAAATTAATGACTTCAAATTAGATATTGGGCATTTCTTTACCAAAAATCACCCTTACCACTCTGCCTTTAGGAGTATTCCCTGGTCACTCCCCACTTGGTTTCCTGCTTCCCGCAATCTGTATTAGTCAGGGTAGACTAGGTGCTGTAACAAACAACCCCAATATCTCAGTAGTTTAAAAAAAAAAAAAAGTGTTTCTTACCCACATCACAGTCCAGATGGATATTCAGAGGGAAGTTGTATGCAGTGACCCAAAAACTGACTCTCTTTTTCTCTAGTGGTTCCATCTCAGAGTTTTCCTCTGGATCTTCTGCATTCAATTGGGAGACAAGGAAGTGAGTATGAAAAACTGAATATAGAGAACCTCACAGAATGTCTCAGGGGCCAAGCCAGATAATGGCACACACTATTTCTGCCAGCATTCCATTGGGCAGAACTTAGTCACCTGGCCCATACAACTGTAGAGGAAGCTGGGAAATAGAGTAATAAGTGGTCCCCGAGGGAAAATGAAAAGTTGGTGAAAATACAGCATTTTTCCTGCCATACCATCTTTTTGGTTCCTCCATCATACTTCTCCTTTTCCCTCCTCCTTCGCTGTCTATCTCTCATTATTTCATACAGAATAGTTTAAGCATTCTTTTGTTCTTTTGCAGTGTTCTTTCCCACCAAACATGGTCATGACCTCAGAAATCTACTCCATACAGCAGACGCTACCACCAGAGTTGGCCTAAGAATTCAGAATCATTTGCTATATAATCCAATTATCTCATTTCACAGAAAAGGGACTTGAGACCCTTAGGTTTTGTAAGCAGAGGAGCTTAAATCTGAATCGACATCTTGAGCTCAGCACTCTTTCTACTACACTGTAAACTGTCATCTCTTCAGTGAGATTGTGAGCTCAACATCAGACGAAAGCTCCGTCTATATCCACCTCCAACCAGCCCAGCGCCTAGCACAGCGAAAAATATGTCAGGGTGACAGTATACTTAGTAACTGTTGAAAGGAGCAACATTCTCAATAGGACAACAGAGGGGGTGTTCTACGTTGGTGGCCATGAAATGCCTCCCAAGGCAATACAATTTCATTTACCTGGGTTTAACTGAGGCCAGTTGGAAATGATAGAGCATCTTTTGATCCAATTAAAAATATTGCCCACAAACTGTGAAAGTTTTCACTGCGTTCTTCAGACCAGAGCACTGTTTTATAGCCAAGTTTCTGAACTCTTTTTTTTTTTACAGGAGATTTTTATCATGGAAAATGTGACAACAGAACTCCAGGGGCCTGAACATGCTGTTGTAATTACTCCTCCAGACACAATGAAACCAACCCAAGTTAATTATTTATCAAAACCAACCCACTCTCGGAAAACATCTTTGTTTTGGCAGAATTTTTTTCTTTCTCCAGGAAATAGGTCAATAGTCTTTCCTCCCACATTTCTTTATCATAGTATCTGACTTTCAGATTTAGCTATGTCAAATCTTGAGACATTTGCCAAGCACCCAGGTGGGCTGGCAAGGGTGCAACAAGAGTCCTGGGGCTTCTGTTTCCTAGATTCTTCCCATTTCAGCATTCCTCGTCAATAAGAGTGAGCCTGAAAAAAGAAAAGGAGACAAAGTGTTGATTAAGTTATCTTCTATATGTCAGGCCCTATAAGAGGCACAATGTTACATTGTTTTGCTTAATCCTATGAGACAGTTGTAAGTATGCCCACTTTACAGATAATGGATTTAGGCTCAGAGAGGTTAAATAATTTTCACACACCATTGTCTATATCTATTCCATGTACATGGTTTTCCATGTCTGATAAGGAAGAGTATGAACTGTGTAAATGAAGTTGCTGTTGAACTAAGACTTGACCCTGATGATTTAGGGAAGCTGATGGGACCAGATATGAGAGATGGCATCACATACACCAAATGAGTTCATCTGTATTAATTTGGTATCTCTGATGTCATTGCTCCAATTTTGCCCTACAGATGTTCCTAAGTCCCCATGATAAGTTCTTTACTTTTGTGCTGCCCATGTCTGTGCTCACCGGTTTGAATCAGACGCAACAGAAAAGATCAGTTGAAAAGAAATACGAGAAAAGTAGGTAAAGAAACAAGAAGAAAGGTATGCTAGAGAAGAAGAGAAGAAAAAGGACCTGAACCTTGAGACTTCCTAGACTTCTAAGATTTTACTGTGAACAGCATGTCCCATAGCTAAAGCACTGAGCTGGGGGTAAGGAGATTTGGGGATGAAGCGAGCTCTGCCACTCGTCACTGTTTTAGCTCAGGTCAGCCTTCTGTCTGGGCCTCAGTTTTCCCATCTGGTATAATCAGTGTGAATTTCTGTACAACTCTCGGAGCCAGATCTCCAAACTCAGTTTCAAGTACTAGAGCTTCTAGCCACCAGATAGATGATATATTCAGTGTCACACGCTTGAGCACTTTACCCTCCAATTGTCCAAGGACCTTGAGGGCTTGCATATTCTAAAAGGGTTCTACAGAACATCCATTTCTGAGCAAGCCCTCTCTGCCTACTTTAGCTGCCATCCTAGCCAGCAAAGCTTTCCCTGCCACACAATGCCGCTGTAGAGCACTGGCCCACTCCTCTGTCGCTGGCATTGCTGGTACATGCAGAACAATGTCTGGCTTGTCTCAGCTCTGGCACAGGCCAATATAATCCTCCAAGGAAGGGTGGACACTGGGTGACTCCACGCCCACAGGGCCTCACTTACCCAGGGGCTGCTCCCCACTGAATCCTGTAGGTGGTATCTCTTCGAGCCCAGTCTTTGCAATAACACCCAGCCATTCCATCTTCATCCTGCCCAGCCTCAGAGATGCTGTGCCCACGACGAACCATTTATACACAAAAGGATGAAGTTTTCCTGGGCTTAATCTCAAAGCAAAGCTAAACATTTGTAAAGATTCCTGAGCCCTTTTTCTTAGATTTAGTACGACGAGGATAGAACTTAAGACACCAGAGATGATTCTCGTACAGCATGTCCTGAGTTCCCAAATTAGAGAAAAAGTGATTTAGAAACACAAATTGTTCTATCTACTTACTGAGTTTATGTGGGGTGAGGGGGAGTATGTTGCATGAGCCGACCATCTAGGTTCTAGCCCACCCCATGCTGAGCACGGATAGAAGCTTTCTGGTCACTCTCCTGTTAAAGCAACAAGAGCCAAAACAGAAACTGATGCCTTAGTGGGTCATTTACCAACTCAGGAGACCCGATTTCCATGCAAAAGTCGACCTGGAAGTTCCCTCTGAGATTCCTCCAGCTCTGTTATTTGAAGTCATACAGGGGAAAGAGTGGGAGATATTTTCACAGCGAGTTACTCTGACTGTGGTGAGAACTAACACAAGGAAGAATGACTCCATTTGTCAAGGATGACTTGAGACTTTAACCAGGAGAAAATATACTTGGTTTTTTTTGCAGTTTTTATATAGCTATCACTATTGTAGCAGAGCAAATAGTGCCAACCAAATATGCATGTCCTTGCTTTCATTACTTAGCTTCTCTGGCAGTTAGGCTTAGGCATGTAGCTAGTTCAAAACAGGGGACCGGGGCTTCCCTGTTGGTGCAGTGGTTGAGTCCGCCTGCCGATGCAGGGGACGTGGGTTCGTGCCCCGGTCTGGGAAGATCCCGCACTCTACGGAGCAGCTGGGCCCGTGAGCCATGGCCGCTGAGCCTGCGTGTCCAGAGCCTGTGCTCCGCAACAGGAGAGGCCACAGCAGTGAGCGTACCGCGTACCACAAAAAAAAAAAAAGGGGAAAAACAGGGGACCGTGAGTAGAAGTGACATGTGTCATTTCTGAGTCAAGGCAGTTTTAAGCCTGTGTACCTCCTCCATGTCTCTCTTCCATTGCCACAGGACCCTTGGAGACCTTGCATTCCAGGCTGTGAGCTTACAAGACTGTGAAGCCTTTGTCAGCTTAGGTCCCTGAGTGCCTATGTGAAGCAGAATCCCTTGATTACTGCTGTTGATCATATCAAATGAGTGAAAAAGTAAACTTTTATATTATGAAGCCACTGAGACGCCAGAGTTAATGTGTTACTGTAGCATATCCTAGTCTATCCTGACTAATATAGCTAGAGTGGTAGAAAAAAAACTACTAAAAATTAATTAATTTAGTAAATCAATGCTGCAGAAAAATTGGATTAGTAGGCTAAATGTTTTAGTCAGTCTTGGGAAGTGTCAGCATGTGGCAGGTCTTCTAACTAATCTGTGTGCCCAATCTGTCATATCTTAGTACAAAGGGGTAGGAAGTGGAGCTACCATTTATGGAATTTCTGTATGCTAGGGACTTTGTATAAATTACTGCACTTAATCCTCCCGATAGCCTATGAGTTAGGTCTTATGACCAATTTATACAAGAGAAAAGAGGTTTGATGGTCATACATTCATAGGTAAGAGGTATAGCCAGGATTTGAAGGCAGGAGGGCCTGACATCAGTGCTCTCTTTATTATATTACATTGTGACTCCCTAACTCTAGAAAAACAGAACTCCAAACTGGCACTAACTTCTAATGATTTTGAGGTGGGGGCTGGGATGGCTCAAGTCCTCTTCATTCTTGCTGCCTGGAGTTTACAAAGGCCTCCCCAGCAAGCTTCTGTACATCTGATCTCTCCCTCTTTAAAAATTCCCCCTGGCACACCAACTACAAGATCATTCTAAAACACAAAGCCTGTTGCCTCCAGGCTGGAAAACCTCTTTGGCTCCTCTTGTTCAAGTTCAAACTCCTTGGCTTGGCAGATAAAGCCTTTCTTGTCATCCTTTTTTCTGCTACTGCCCCACTGAACCTGAGGTGCTCCCCAGGCACAGGGTCTCCATGCTCTTTCATCTCCACACCTTTGCTCAGCTCTGCACTCTACTAGGAATACACGTCCTCCCCAGTACCTACTGTTTTTCTCCATATTTTTCAAGATCCAGATCAAGTGATGATTTGTCTTTCGAACCTTCCCTAACAGGATTAGTGGCCACCTTCATAGCTTCCCCTGCACCAAATATATATATATAGGATCCCATGGGAATTTAGCCTCATTTGGGGGGCTTCTGTCTTCTCCTTGGCATAAGGGTTGATTAAATGTGTGTAACTCTTGGATTGATTGCTGGTTCCATCTCTTGGAGGCTGTATGACCTTGGGAAAATTACCTATCAAATTTTTAGTTTCCTCATCTGTAAGATTGGAATAAACAATAATGCTGAGCTATAGGTCTGTTTCAGTGGATGAAATGCAATAAATAATACAATGCAAGTGCTTACTTTGGTGCTCGCATATAGTAAGGGTTAAATAAATATATTTTATTTACTATTTTATTTATTCTTTTACCCCTCAGCCTTAGATAGGTAGGTCCCCAGGAAATATTTGTTAAGTGAATAAAGGATCAAATGAATAATTCAGTTCATTCTGATGAATGAGCAGAGTGAGAAGACTTACTAAGTACACAGAGATCTCCTGGAAATCTTAGGCTC
>NW_020175669.1:744490-771499 GCF_003031525.2 Neophocaena asiaeorientalis asiaeorientalis
GAAGGGGTGTGCGCGCGTGCGCCCTTTCAACTCTTCAGCAAAACTTAGGCAGCAATTTGTATTTAATTTCAAAGTGAGAATTGCTTAGATGAGCTGAGGATTTTCTTCCTGAAATCCAGAGCTGAGGATTTTCTGTTCCAAATCCAAAATCAGGACTGCATAGATCTTGCAAAACATCCCTTGCGTTCATCCCTAATCAGTCTCTCTTTGGTGGAGTCAGTCATCCGTAGAGCATGGACTCTAACACCTGTCGTAAGGTGCTATGTATTTGGTGGCATCAGGATTCAGCCAGATGACCAGCTGAGCACATCCCAATTCCCAGAGACCATCTAGAGTCTGGCTAGCCAGTCAAGAGGGAACAAAAACATCTCTCTCGGGAGATGCCATTCTTTCTTTCTCCAGTCTGTGTGATTTAGCAGGACCATCAAATGGTCAGATGAGATAAGATGAGATGCGATAAGGCTGATGGTGCCAAGCATCATTCATAAACGGCTTTCCCTTCCGGGCATTTCTATCTCTTTCTTACACTGCTTGTTTCCAAGACTCATCCTGCTTTCTAGACCTCTTTCTCAGGTTCTTGTCTCTCAATAGTGAAGTCAGACACATACCCTCACCTTCTCTTACATTCCTTTCTATTTCCAGTACAATCTGTCAGTGGAAAGCAATTAGTGATATCTCTCTGTATCAGGAATCCTTACAGTTGTAAGTAACATCATTAAAAAAAAAACAACAAACCCAGAAATCTCAAACCAACTTCCTGCATTATAAGTTCACTTAATAGAAAAGCTTTGAGGTCGGGGAGCAGCAACGCTGCTCCTCTGCTGTCCTCCAGGTTCTGCTCTCCTCTTGGTCTTGGTTTTGCCTGTATGATGGCTTCCCTCAAGTTTGTGGGATGACCACCAGCAGCAGCTGGGGCCACATGCTTCCTGGAGAGAGGAGAGTCCCACACACATCAACGCAAATAGCTTCACTTCACTCCACTGGGACCCCAGTATAAACACCGAAATCTCCTTGGCTTGAGCCTGGGTGGGAAGGAGGGCCCATCCACAGAGATGGGCACTGGATCAGTCCCTCCCAAACTGCAAGGCTGACACTGGATGGGGGACGCAGCACACTGCCCTGCATATTTCTTCCCTCACTCTCTCAATCGCTTTTATTTGCTGCGCTCAAGTTCAAATGAATTCCCACACTCATTTTTTTCTGATTATTTTGTTTATAAAAATAACACATACTTATTTTAACTGAAGAGAAAATTTAAAAAATAAACTAAAAATAGAATGATCCAAAATGTCCACTAAGCAGAGGAAACGCCAACATTTTGGCAGGTGTGCTTTTCTGCTGTGACTTTTTTATACATGGTCATATTCACTCTACGTGCATACAGGTTTGATTTAACACTGTGATGCTAGCATCTCCATAGGTTGTTGGAAATATTCTAAGGCTACATATTCTCACATATAGAGGGACAATGGTTTACTTTAACGTTCCTCTATGGTGGTACAACGGGTTTTTCTAAATATTCATTATGAGAAATAGTACTTTAACAAATATCTTTAGATTCCAGATTATTTCCTTATGACAAATTCCCAGATACGTATTCCCAAATTATTTTCCAAAATGAGTGCCTCATAGTAGACGTCTCTCCACAGTATAAGAAGGTGGCTATTTCACTGTCTTTCCACCTGCACCAGGGATTGTTTGTAATTTTTACTAATTTGGGTGGAAGAAGGGGGAGAGGAGCGTCCTGTTGCTGTTTTCATTTTCATTGCTCTGAAGAGTATCACATACTTTTTTGAATGTTAATTAATCATGTATTTCCTCTTTTTATGCATGTTCATATACCTTCCCCATTTTCCATTGAGACCTTAGTGTTTTACTTATCAATTTTCATAAAATTTCCATACTCCAGCAAAGATATTAATCCTTTGACATTTGTGCCAATTTTCCATTTTCCACTTTAATTTGTTTATGTTAATTTTCACATACAGAAGTGTTATATTTTTATGTAGTCAAATATATCAATCTTTCCTTTTGGTATTTGTGTTGGTTTTAAGATTATAAAGCCATTCCTAATTCAGATATTTAATCAAATTTTAAGTTAAATTTTTCTTTCATTTCTGTGGTTTGATCTTAACTGCTAATCCTAGGTACTTCAAGTGTCCTTCCTGGACAAGGTCTTTACTTAAGCATGTCTCAGTGAATGCCAGTTTAATACAGGACAGATCTGTCCTCTATATATAAAGAGGTTGGCTGACCCATGAAATCATCTGCTCTGAGAAATCTCTTCTCCTGTGTAGGTGGCTTGAAGGAGACAAGACAGCCAGCAATGAAAGAAGAATCGATGTAGGGTCCTGATACTGTTTTCCATCTCTGATGCTCAGTTTCCCCATTTGTAACATAGGAGCGTTTGACCAGGTTTTTTTTTTTTTTTTTTTTTTTTTTTTTTTTTGGGATTTTATTGGAGTATAGTTGCTTTACAGTATTGTGTTATTTTTCTACTGTACAGCAAAACAAATCAGCTGTACATATACATATATCCGCTCTTTTTTGGATTTCCTCCCCATCTAGGTCCCATATGACCAGGTTTTCTTTAAGGTATGTCTCAGGTCTGACTTTTGTGTTTCCAGAAAATACTTTTTTGTTTCTATGCATGTCCTTATGGTTTCTTCCTTCCCTAATTCCTTCTCCTACTCCTAGGATGACTTGCATGAGATCAAAATCAGATGCACCCCTGTTTACAATGTGTATTTTATGGTGCTTGACCCCCAGTATCCACGGGCTCTGCTATCCAAATCCAACCCATCTACTGAGGGAAGTAGCCGTACATTGTTCTTAGTACCAGGTGACCAGCAATTGGCTGAACGATGGACATCCTATCCAAGGGGGTTTGCCCATTGGCCAGACTCTACCCCCATGAGGGTGTCATGAAGGACATTCTCCAGTGGGACCAACAGTAATTAGCTAAGCCAGTCACACAGACACCCTCCACAACTTGGGCTGCAGCGTACAGACATGACTGTCCACTGATCTTGGGATCTGATTGGAGCAGGTGGAAGTAGGGTTGCCATGAACACATGACTTCTCGCAGCTCATGAGAGAGAGATGGGGAGAAAAGTGGGTCCGTAGGCTGTCTTGATTTGAAGCTTATGCAAGTTCAATTCTGGTCTACACTCATCCTAACAATAAACCTCTCTTGTCTTAAGATGGTTTTTGTTTTTTGACAACAATAATCTGAGTAACATTCCCCAGAAGGTTTCCTTCCCACTCTTATTCACATCCTTTCATTACTCTGTCTGGGGCGGGGCTCTGCTGCTTCCGCATTACACCATCAGCCAGGAGACATCGAGCGTTTGGGGAATTGAGGTGACCAATCGGACACAGGGAAGACGTGACACTGAGAATGTGCACACAGACACATACTCCCAGCTGTCACTCCCACTAATGGTCCGATGCTTCACGTATGCTCGGAACATCCTCCCAACCTCAGCTCGTCCCAGAGAGCTCTTTAACTTGGCAGGATGTACTTAACTGTGGAAAGGTACTCGTTGCCTTCTTATGCCAGCCTTCCTGAGAATTGTTTTATAGAAGTGTTATCATTGTGCCCAGGGCTGGCCCCAGGCAAGACTGGGAAGTGGGAGAAGTTAGCATTTGGCTCTCCACACACCTCTCTGGGCCCGCTCCCTCCTGCTGACTGCCAGCTGTGTCCGTGCCCTGCATCTTGCCATTAAAAACTGCCCTGACTGTCTCCGGCTTCTTCAGAGCCCTGCTCTCGGCTTGAAATGTACCACAGGGTTTTCCTTAACAGGAATCTCCTAAGAGTCAGTGCCTTAACCCCAAATATTTTCAAGTCTGAAAGATGACTTTGAATAGTAAGAAACTTGTCTGTTTAAAGGAACCAGCAAACACACAGAGCCAGCCCAAACCCTCATGCCAGCCACAGCTCGGAGCCTGAAGCCTTGCCCTGGTGCTCACCATGCTCCTTTCTGGCTTTTTCTGTTTGTCTTCATGGTGTGATGCCTCCATTTCTCATGCAAACGTCTGCCCTCCCTGTCACCCCAGTTCTCAGGGCTATGATCCTGGACAGGACCACTCTCTCCCCTCCCCTCATTCCTCATGCCCTCCCCAGCCTGGTCACCTCTCTAAAATAGCCACACCCTCATCTCACCCCATGGGCAGGGCTCTGCACTGGGGTTCTGACCAGGTCCCCCTGCGGGATCTGGACAGAAGTGACTCTAACACAGGAACCCCAGACTGTCAGGTAGGCTCCTGGCAAAACTCTCACGTCTTACCATCCTGGGGATAGAACAGATCCAAGCCTCAGTCTCCTTACTTATGAAATGAAAGTAATAATAGTAGCCACTTCCTAGCATTCCTATGGGAGGTGAGCATTTAGTAATATAATAGACATGAACAGTGCCTGGCACAGAGTAGGTGCTCTGAATCTTGCCTAGTAATAGTAGCAGTTACATTATTCATAGTGATATTAACCTGTGTTAGATCCCCTGGGCCAGGCCCTGCATGTGAACTGTGTAGGGGCTCTGGGCCAGGTGGGGGCAGCAGAGAGCTATATGAGGACAAGCTGGGACCAGTGGGCCACCTGGGAGTCCCCGGTGGAGGGTTGGCATCCAAGGCCAGTCACTGGGAAGAGCATGGCCAGATAAGACATGGAGCTGGGTGGAGTCTATTCCAACAGCCATCCTTCTGGCCTCCCGGCCTCCTGTCTTTCTGCCGCCAATTTCCCTTTCACCCTTTGCTACAGTGGTCTTTCAAAATTGCAATTCCAATATAGTCACTCCCTTGATTAAAACCATTGTATGATTCTTCTGTCCATGGGGAATGACCAATGCCGTTAGGCTGCTATTCAAGGCCCTCCAAAAACAGACCATCACATCCCTATATCTTGCCCTTAACTCCACTCATCTTCCCACATTGGCCAAGCCAGCTATTCCCAAACACACCGCCAGTTTTCTTGTCTTTACTAAGGGCGTTCACTGGCCTTTTCTCTGCATGTCAAACTCCTGCTCGTTTAGCTCCAATGCCCTCTTTGCCATGAAGAATTCCTGGTTTACCCCGGCACTTACTAAAACACGTCTGTCTTCAGATCTCGCTCAGTCCTTCACGTCTGCCTTTCTAGTGGCATTTGTCATGGCCAGCATTATTCTAGAATGATAGAGATGACATCTCGCCTTCCCTGATGCAATGATTTCTCAGAATCTGTCTCCTTTTATGTAAGAGGGAGTAAAAACCGCTTCTCTGTAGTATGTTGAAGGATACAGAAGTTGATGCATGAAAAGTACCTCGAACTGGGCTGGGTGCATGAGAAGGGCTCAGTTAGCAAGGTCTCATCATTATCATTATATCATCATCATCACCTTCATCACCATCGTTATCACTAGAGGGACACTGCCCCTGAATGGTCAAGGATCTACAGGCTTAAGTCCTCAGCCTGCCCTGAAGACAAACTAATTTACAAAAAAAATAAATAAACAAACTACTAAAAACCTTTTGTTTGGGGCAGGAATGGCAAACTCAGATCACAGGGCTGAAGGGAGCCTGCCGGGAGCCACAGAGCCACGGAGAGGTAGGAAAACCTCCCGTGGAGAAGTGAGAGCAGGTAAAAGAACAAACCAGTGTACGGTGACAAGAGAAGAAACTTTTTGTTGTTGTTTAAAAAGATAGTGATGTTTTCAATAAAAATTTCAACCCGGAAATTAAAATTTAAACAACATAAGTGCCTCCGAGAATCGAGCAGCAGCGAGCAGTCCCTTAATGGTGCTATGCACAGCCTTTATTTTTTAATGTGGAGAAGGAAAGGATTTGTCATTAAAGTTTAAAAATAATCAGAATCAAAATCCCTTTTGTTCCTGCAGGCTGGCAGAGCTGAGGGGCCGATTGTGTGCGCTGAGTGGGTGTCCAGGAAACAGTAGTCATTTGTGTGCGTGTGACAGGAGTCGAGTCCAAATCTAAATTTAAGCAAGTGTTGGCCTTCTTGGAACCCATAATTTTTGGATCAATTATCCTGGACTAAGTGTCTGAGTTTCTTGCTCTCTCTCTCTGCTACATTTAATAATTACAGCACTTGAGCCAAGAATTTGCCGACCAGCTGTGGTGCCCTAGCTGTCCGGTTCACTCATAATTTCTGGAACTTGATACAATCACGGCCTTTGAGCCAATTAGGGCATTATTTGGTGTGTTGGAAGTCTGCTCCCCACCCTCCCACCATCTCACCCGGGTGAGAAACAAACAGCCCATGTCTATCCTGCAAGAGAAATCCTGTGTTCTCAGATCTTACCCGGCCATCGCACCCATGGATTCTGCCTATCCCATTCCTCCCCACAGCTTGGGAAAGAACCGCACGACTGGTGGGCTGGAAAGAACCTGATCTAAGAGTCCGATAGCCCAACCCTACCCTTAAGCCAGCTGTGTGACCTTGGCTTAATGGCCTACCCTCTCTGAGTCTTAGTTTTCTGTCGGTAAGTAGCCAGACTACTTGAGTTCAAATCCTGTCTCCATCACATTCTAGTTATGCAACATTGGGCTAATTACTTCATCTCTCTGAGCCTTAATTTTCTCATTGGCAGAATGGGGATGATGATAATATTAACTACCTCATATAGTTTGCGAGAATTTAATGAATTAATACAATTAAAATCAAACACAAACACACAGTCCTAGAACTTAAATGCCATAAGGGCATGTTTTTTGTCTAGTTTGTATGCTATTGTATCCCTAGGACATAGAATAGTGTCAATAATTTTCCATGGATGAATGAATGTATAGAATTTATTTTTATTTGTTCACTATTCACTCTCAGGTTATGTCCAAAAATGATTTATGATTCATGTTTACTACAGGGCAGTCATAATGAAACCAGAACATCAAAGACCAGGATAAGGAAGAACAATCAAAAGTGTGATGTCCTTTCACTTAGAGCTTCCTGGTCACCAAAGCTAAACTAAGCAGCCTAAGAGACTCCTTCCAAATCTAACATTCCAGGAATCTGACTTTTAGAGTCAGAACCAATAGTTCTGACTTTCATGTGACCTTTGGCAACTCTCTCACCCTCTCGTAAGTCTCAGTTTTTCCATCTGTAAAATGTGAGAACTCAACCAAAGGCGCTAAGATTCTTTCTTGGATTTTAGCTTTTCTTTTCGCATTTGGCCATAGGGAGATAAAAATAAAAGAGATTTGATTTCTATCATCAAAGAGTTTATGAACCTGCAGGAGAAATAATGTTCATACATACATAACTCTCTAATTCAAGCTGGAAAATGATACTTTAAGAATGTTACCAAACGCTAAAGGAATGATGAAGAAAGATAAATATGCCTGCTTAGGAGGACTTGATAATAGCTTTAGAAAAAAGCTGTAGATTGTGGTGACCCATGAAGAATTTTAACAGATATTCACAAGAAAAGAATTCCTAACAAGTGAGAAGATGGGAAAAAGTAAATAGGTATAAAATTGCAGCTTAGCTAATAAAGTGAATGTAATGTACTGGGCAGAGATATGGAAGGGCAGATGTGTGTGCTGCTAACTCCCCACCCTCACCTATGGCAGACCTCACCAATCAATCACAGAGCTTCATCCTGCTGAGTCAGGATGTAGCCTCAGAATCTTTCTCAACACGGTGTTCCAGGCAGCCACTCCCAAGTGATCACAGTGGATACACAGAATGAGACCTCTTTACTATCTCGATTTAAGGTATATATAAGCCAGTAGTGGAAAAGAAGACTAGACCAAAGTGCAGAGGGCCTTGAATGTCAAGATCAAGAATACGAATAATGAAAACATTCTGCTGAATGTGGATTCAGCTGCTCCTTACATTGGTATGATAACCACGTAGTCTGTGGGCAACACACATTATTGTAAAATATATACACTGAGCCTGGAGGAAACGAATCCCTCCCCGCCGAGGCTTTCCGCCATCATCTGGGACGTAATCCACCGCCCAGGCGGCACAGTGCCTGGCTTGTGCTTAAACAAGGATTGTACTGTAGCAGTGTTCTCACATCACACTGCGGAAAGGAAAGCAGCGCTGGAGACCTTTGCCAAAGTTGTCAAAGGGGCTGCCCTAAAACGTAAATGTGGCCTCTGCACATTCTTAAAGCGACGCTAGTGATCATCTCTGTGGTACCAGGGCCGGCACAATTATCCTGTTACCATCCAATGGCTGCTCTGGATGAATGTGTCCCTGTGATGGTTCCATTTAACTTTCTCCAGGAAAAGGAAAATCTATCGAAAGGAACGTGAAACAGAATTCCATGAGCTCATGTCTGGTGGGGAAAGAAAAAGGCATCTGAGGGTGATGGGAAGTGAATCATATTGTTTCTCGGCTCCAAGCGAAATCCTATCCTCCTGCCCTCCTCCAGGGAACCTCCACTCTCAGCCTCAGTGTGTGGGGACATTCTGGCAGCAGGAAGTCAAGGGAACCCGGCCATGGAGTGGCCAAGACCTCAGCTCCAGGCCCTGTGTTTTTGAGTGGGTTTCTCTTTATATCAGCATTTGTTCATACCCTACCTCCTTACGAAACAGTTTCCAGGTGCGTCACTTAAACACTTTTAACATAATATAAGGAAATAAAATTAAAATAAAAGATGCACACCTATTAAGAAGACAAGATTAGGGGAATGTAAAGCGCAGGATTATAAAAATGAAACCTGAATTAAGGCAGGCCATGTCATCTTTCTGAGCCTCAGTTTCTACAACATAAAATAGAAGAATAATACCTTATTTATAAGATTCTCATGACGACAAACAATTATTCCAAAAAAAAAAAGGAAAATGGGTCAGAATGGGAAGATTACTGAACAGGTTGTCAGGAGACTCAGGTCTAGTCCAGCACTGCATGTGAATCAGCTGCTCCCTGGAGCTTCTCCCGGCTTGAAGAGTCTCTCATTCCATGAGGTAGGGATGCCTGAGAGGGCATAGAGGAGCAGGAAAGGCAGCAGGGAGGGCTGAGGAGTAGCGAAGTATCTAAAGTATCATTATTAATTGTATCTTTGGAATAGTTTTTTCTCATGACTATATCAGGGACAGTCATTAATGTAGCAAATATCAGGTGACTATCTCGTCTGTACCTGGTCCAGAGGGACAAACTTCCATGTGGATGTTCTAGTGCCTTCTCAGGCCAAGAGATAGGAAGGACCGACCCAGAAAACTGCAATGCAAAGTGTCTTGAGCTGAAGAAATACGTAGATAGAGGAGTACAGGGCAGAGTAAGAGAGGGAGCCTGTCCTTTAGATAAAGGAAAGTTTCCTGGGAAGAAGAAATTGAGTTTGGCCCCAACAGGTAAAGTGTCCAGGTAGGATGTTTCGAGTGGAAGAGATTAGGTAGGTCAAAGTGGAAAGACTGAAAAACACATGGGGTTTGTGAAAAGAGTCGACATTTACTGGGTTTTCATAAGCTCATCATCAATTTCCTTTCTTTGGCTAACAGCATCTAAATTCACCTTTCAGGAGTACCCAGTCCCCTACTGTCAGTCCACCTGGTTTGGATAAGACTGATCCCACCCCACCTAGCTCCAGGGGAAATATATGGTCCTGACCCAGCAAATTAGCGTATTTCATTCCCCTTGCCACAGTGATTGGTTTAATGATGGGCATGTGACTCAAGTAGAACCATTGAGACTCACACTGAACCTTTTGCTGGATTCCATCTTCCCACTGGACTTCGATGGAATGCTATTCAGAAGCTGTTAAGAGTTAGTGGATGTCTTGTCATGAAATGAATCACCCTGAGAAGGAAGTCAGTACAAATAAAAGTAGTGCTAAGAAATAAAGCATGGTGATTTCTCAGCATCATTTGAATACCTAAGTCCAGCCATACCTGAAGACTACACCTCCTGGCTTTTTTAGTTTTATGAGTTTAAAAATTCCCTTTTATTCTTAAGCCAGTTTGATTTAAATTTTTATCATTAACATCTGAAAGGATCTAGTGTAATATAAGGACCCTGGTCCAGAGGGGCTAAGGATATTAGCCATGGTTGACAGGACTGCCACTATAACCATTGAGGGAGTAGCTTTTCAGGAAAAAGACCAAGCTGTCAAGGACCAAGAGAACCTAACCTAAAGGGACTAAGTGAATGTGAATCTGGGAGTAGAGTGGAAGATTCGTTAGATGAAAATGCTGTTTTACTATTGTTGGAGAAACACTTCTCTGTCAACGTGAGAGAAATTGAGATGGAGCAAAGACAAGGAAAGTAAAGGCTTCTCTCATATACAGGTCTCCCATCAGGTCCTTAAGCAGCTACTCCTGGCGTATCCAGGAAGCAGCAAGTCTTTCATTCATGTTACCATGGCTATGGCAGCCATGTCGTTCAGTAAAGAGCACAGACTTTGAAATCAAACTCACTTGATTTCAGATCTCACTGGTTATAAACTCTCACTTTCTGTTAATTCAGTGTCCTTAACAAGTGAAGGCTCAAAGTAGTTTAAGCCCACTTAAATGAGTAGCTTTATCCTTCTAAGCCTCAGATTCCTCCTCAGTAAATGTGAATGGTGATACCCACCATCATCTCTCCCTGGAGGTACTTAATTGGCCTCAACTTATTTTCAACCATGCAGCCAAAACAAACTTTTTAAAGACAAGTCAGCTACGTCACGCCCATTAAAACATTTTCATGTTTCCTGTCATCATTAGGGTGGTGATCAAATTCATGAAATGGCCCTCAAGTCTCTGCATTGTCTAAAATCAAATCCTGCTTATCATTTGAGTCACCTAGATACTTTCCTCCTTGTTTCACTCAGTTTCTTGAAAAACTGTTAATGGTAAAACTATAATAATTAATAATAAGTGTGATACAGCACATTAACAAAGTGAAGGATAAAAATCATATGATCATCTCAATAGATTCAGAAAAAAAGCGCTTGGCAAAACTCAACATCCTTTCACGAAAAACTCTCAACAAAGTAGGTATAGCGGGAACCTACCCCAAAATAATAAAGGCCATTTATGGTGAGTCCACAGCTAACATCATACTCAAGGGTGGAAAGCTAAAATCTTTTCTTCTAAGATCAGGAACAAGACAAGGATGCTCACTCCTGCTACTTTTATTCAATATAGTACTGGAAATCCTAGTCAGAGCAATTAGGCAAGAAAAAGAAAGAAAACAATTCAAATCAGGAAGGAAAAAGTACAATTGTGCCTATTTGCAGAAGGCATGATATTGTATATAGAAAATCCTAAAGACTCCACCAGAAATAATAAAGGAATTCAGTAAAGTTGCAGGATATAAAATCACTATACAAAAATCAGTTGCATTTATATACACTGAAGACAAACTATCAAAAAGAGAAATTAAGAAAATAATCTTATTTACATTAACATCAAAAAGAATAAAACACTTAGGAATAAATATAACCAAGGAGGTGAAAGATCTGCACATTGAAAAATAGAAGACATTGATGAAAGAAGTTGAAGAAGACACAAATAAATGGAATGATATTCCATGCTTATGGATTGAAAGAATGAATATTATTAAAATGTCCATACTACCCAAAGTAATCTACAGATTCACTGCTATCCCTATCAAAATTCCAATGGCATTTTTCATAGAAATAGAGAAGATAATCCCAAAATTTAAATGGAACCACAAAAGACCCCAAACAGCCAAAACAATCTTAAAAAGAAGGACAGAGCTGGAGCCAGCACACTTCCTGATTTAAAACTATACTACAAAGTTGTAGTAATCAAAACAGCATGGTTTGGGCACAAAAACAGACAAATAGATCAATGGAATAGAATAAAGTTCAAAAAATAAACCCATACATATATGGTCAATCAATTTACGATAACATGGATAGAACTTGAGGGCATTATACTAAGTGAAATAAGTCAGACAGAGAAAGACAAATAGTGTGTAATATCACTTTGACATGAAATCTAAAAAAGCCAAACTCATAGAAATAGAGACTAGAAAGGTGGTTATTACCAGGGGCAGGGGGTGGGAGAAATGGGAAGCTGTTGGACAAAGAGTACAAACTTTCAGTTATAAGATGAGTAAGTTTGGGGGATCTAATGTACAGCATGTTGATTATATTTAGTAATACTGTATTATGTACTTGAAAGTTACTAAGATAGTAGATCTTAAATGTTCTCACCACAAAAAAGAAATGGTAATTATGTGACATGATAGATGTGTTAGCTAACCTATGATGGTAATTATTTGCAATATATAAGTGTATCAAATCAACATGTTGTATACCTTAAATTACACAATGCTATCTGTCAATTATATCTCAATATAATTTTATTGAGATATATCTCAATTATATCTCAATAAAACAAATAGTTAATAATAAATAATAATAGTTAATAATAAAAACTAACATTTATTGAGCACATACAAGATGCCAGGCACTGCTCTAAATGCTTTACTTGAAACAACTCATCTAATCCTTATGACAAACCTATGAAGTAGGTACTGTTATTACCCCCACTTTATAGATGGGAAAACTGAAACACAGAGAGGTTAAATAAGGTGTCCAATGTCATCCAGTAAAGAATCATTATAGTCAGGTTGCAAACCTATATGTCAGTATCCAGAGCCCATAGGTTAATTACTACATTATGCTACCTCTCTAAATGCATTCCACAGGCTTTTCCCCATTTTGTAGCTGTGGTAGACTGAATAATGGTCCCCAGCTATATTCACGTCATAATCTCCAGACCCTGTGAATGCTACCTTATACGGTAAAAGGGACTTTGCAGAAGTGATCAAGGATCTTTACTTTAGATGAGATTTATCCTAGATTACCTGGGTTGACCCTAATGTTATCACAAGTGTCTTTATAAGAGGGAAGCCAGGGAGATTTGACTACAGAGAGGAGAAGGCAATGTGAGGATGGAGGCAGAGACTGGAGTAATGCAGCCAGAAGCCAAGGAGTGCTGGCAGCCACCAGAAGCTAAAAGAAGCAAGGAACAAACTCTTCCAGTCTCTAGAAAGAAACAGTCCTGCCAACACCTTGATTCTCCCTCAGTAAAACTGATTTTGGACTTCTGACTTCCAGAATTTGTAAAAGAATAAATTTGTTTTGTTTTAAGCCATCAAGTTTGTAGTAATTTGTCACAGCAGCAATAGGAAACTAATACAGTGGCACTAGCACAGCTTGTTTTTTCTGGCGCATCCATTGCCTTCCTTAACTCCCACTTATTCTTCAGCTCATACCTTCAATTTCACCTCCTCAAGGCAGCCTTCCTTGACACCTTAACCTTATATTTGCCCATTATATCCTCACACAACACCCCAGACTTCTCCTTAATACTCATTGCGTTTACGATTGTCGCTCATGTGAGTAAATCCAAGGGACAGAGTACAGTGTGTGTCTGTCTTATTCCTCATTGTATCCCAAGAGTCTAGCTCCAGGCCTAGCATGTTATACGTTCTCAGTAAATATTTGGTGAAATGAATACATACATATATATATATATATATATACATACATAGTTGTTCATAGGACTATTGGATGCTTTCTAAAGATTATGAATGTATAGAACTTGGTACAGGGCCTGACATCTAATAAGTTTCTGAGAAGTAGAGACCTGTGTGAGATCTGGGACTTATCTGTGTGTCTTTTGAACAAAATCACAGACCTGATCTTAGATAAGTCCCAGGAGGAGTGCTCTGTTGTTGTATCTCCTTTTCCCTAACACTCTAAGCACTACTCTTTACTGCAAATTCTGGTAGTCACCCAGGCTTGACGACCACACTGAGTATTTTAGAAGGGAAAGGAGCAGGGCATCCCAGAATACAATGAAACATGGAGGACTGCAGCAAAGCTACCTTCTGCTTTAAGACTACAGCAAGCCCTTTGGGCCAATCAGCATGGTAGCCAGAATGGGTAATTCCAGCCCTTCCTCACCTTTCTAGTGTGTGTGTGAGCCTCCAGCTGGGCCAGGGACTGATTTTTCCAGGCCCAGAGGAATTCTCATCATTTCTCAGGGATCCGTTAGCTTGAGTTCGGTCCTCGCGCCAAGGCTCTGACAGCTTTATTAGCACCTATAATTCAATGTAAGCATCAACGTGTTGGGAAACACTTTGAGGCTATCTTTTAAAGTCAACTTAATTCCCTTTCAAATGCCTCTTTGTTTGCCAAAGTGCCAGCCAGAAGACTTCCAGGTAGGCAGGAGAGGAGCTCCAGACAGGGGATCAGCAGGACGTGTCTGCCGGGCGCCCAAGTCACTTTGCTGGTAGCTGATGTCATTTCCAGTTAGTGGGCTGCTGGCAGAGGTGCCTGCAGATGCTCAGATGACATCACTGGGGACCAGCCTGTCACCAAGGGAGATAATAAATGGAGCCCAACCCTGAGTCCCCGCTGCCCCAGGAAGTAACAATTCATTTCGTGGCTTTGCTGTGGTTCTAGAGAGTAGACACCCTGTGCTCCCACCCTGGCCAAGCCCCAGACAGCCAGTTCACACCCTCCTGCTGGTTGCTTTGTTTAAACAAAACAGAATGGGACATGCTGAGTTCACCCAACAGTGCTCAGCAACTCCATAACAATAGAAACTGGACAAATGTGATATAGCAGAGTTTACTGGTCATCTACTCAGCAGCCATTTACCCTTCCTCCTGAGCTGGTAGAACCCAATTTTGCTCACATCTGCACCCTCCTCTAGGAAAGAGTGGCCTATCCCCAACTTCAAGGGGTGGATCCTCATGGATCTAAGCCAATCATTCATTCATTCATTATTCATTCATTCATTCAACAAACATTATGTAGCACCAGTTTTGTGTTTGGCATTGTTCTAGACACTGAGGGTAAGGTCATGAAAATATCAGACGAAGTCTTCGCCTTCATGAGACCTCAATTCTAGTTGGGGTGATAGGAAATAAACACACAAATATATATTATATAATAAATATACAATGTCAAGCCAAGCAATGATGGGTTTTATGAAGAAAATAAATCCAGATAAAGGGATAGAGAGAAACAGGCTCACTGTTTTAGATAAGGGGGCAGAGGGAGGTGATTATCTCAGCAGAGATATGAATGAAGGGAGGGCACCAGCCATGTGAATCTCGGGGGTGGGGGGTGAGGTGGGAAACATTCCAGTCAGAGGAAGAGCAGGTGCAAAAAGTCCCAGGGCAGGGATGAACCTACATCTTGAGACCAGCTAGAAGGTCAATGCAGCTGCAGTGTTGTGAGCAGGGACTGAGTCATGGAAAGGACTTTGGATTTTTTTCTAAATGTGATAGTGAATTATGGGGGGCTCTTCACTAAGAGAGAGAATTGATCTGATTTACATTTTCACAGGATTACCATGGCTGCCATGTGGAAAGCCGACTCAAGTAGGACAAGAGGGAGAGCGGGAGACCAGTGAGCATGGTGAACCAGCGTGGTAGCCAGGGAGGGGGTGATAACTGGTTGGATTTGGGAACTATTTTGAAGGCAGAGGCAAAAGAATTTGCTGATGAATTTGGTGAAAAGAATGAAAGTTTGGGGCCCACACAACTGAGTAAATAAGAGTGCCATTAACTGAGATAAAGAACACCAGAGGAGGGCTTCCCTGGTGGCACAGTGGTTGAGAATCCGCCTGCCAATGCAGGGGACATGGGTTCCAGCCCTGTTCCGGGAAGATCCCACATGCTGTGGAGCAACTAAGCCCATGCGCCACAGCTACTGAGCCTGCGCTCTAGAGCCCGCTAGCCACAACTACTGAAGCCCGCGTGCTACAAATAGTGAAGCCCGCGCGCTACAACTAGTGAAGCCCGCGCGCCTAGAGCCCGTGCTCTGCAACAAGAGAAGCCACCACAATGAGAAGCCTGCACACCACAACGAAGAGTAGCTCCCGCTCGCCGCAGCTAGAGAAAGCCCACGCTCAGCAACAAGGACCCAATGCAGCCAAAGATACATAAATTTAAAATTAAAAAAAAAAGAACACTGGAGGAGGAGCATTTCTGAGTGGGAAGAGATCCAGAGCTTGGGTTGATACGTGCTGGGTTTGGGGTGCCTACTAGATACCAAGGTGCAGATTTTAAGTAGTCAGCAGGTGGATACAGGAGCATGGTGATCAGGAGAATGGCTGGTCCTGGTTCCCTGACCAGTGCATTGGTTAGACTTCAGCATGAGATGCAACTCTAGACAATGAGACATGGCTGAAGGAGACCTCTGGGCAAGGCTTCTTCATTTCTAATGAGGAATGAAGCTTGGTTGGTTGGATGAACAAATGAATGAATCTCTTAAGTTTCCATTCATCTCTGATGGTCATTCAAAAATTTTTAGATGCACTGGAATTGGAGTTAGGAGACCTGGGTTCTATCCCTGGCTCTTTTATGAACTAACTGGAACCCTGGTCGTGGGTATACCCTCTCTGAGCCTCAGTTTCTCTATCTGCACAATGAGGAAGTTGGGCCAGATAGTCTCTGTGGGCTCGCCTGGCCCCACCACTCTACCCAGTTGTAAGAACATGGGCTTTGGAGCCAAAAGCTCTGGGAGAAATAACTTTTCCCTGCTTGATGTGTGACCTCTGGCACCTCAGGGCTCTTCCCTGTCACCATTTCCTCATCTCTGGAATAAAGATTTCTGGTCCCGTCCAACACGAATTTCCATTAAGTCACGGCATATTTGCCTGGTGACTTGTGTTGATAGAAATAGTGAAAACCTCGAGGCAAGAAATATTTATAAGGAATCCAACTCCTCCGTGCAAACACACACACACACACAACCTGGGAGGGGACACCAAGCCTTTCCTTTCAGACCAGCTACACCCTGGTTCCTTATGCGTACTTCCTCTGCTCAGGGTGGGCACTAGGTTCTTCTTGAGCGGGGCTCTCGGCTTCCCTTGCCCCTCATCCCCAGGAGCTAAGAGCTACATGAAGAATGCCAAAGCTTAGCCCTGCTGGGACACTCCTGTGGTTCTACCACAGGGCTTGGGGATGAGTAAAAGGAATTAAGACTCTAAAGCCCCTGGCCTAGGCCCACAGTGAGCATGCAGACTGCCTTGTACATTGGCCCCCAGGCCCCAGAGGCATTAATGGCAGAGTTATAAGGCCGTTTTCGGTCTCATATTTTTCAGGTGCTCAAAGGTAGTGATTTCTGGGCTATTTCATTCATTTAAAAGGTCTAACAGTAATTTCTCAGTTTTGAAAGTAAATTAAAAATAAAATAAAAAAACCTACTGGGAACCCTCCTCTTCCTATAGTTAAGCCCACCTAGCCAACCTAAAATATCTTTGGTCTGAAATTATCAATATATCAATTCCGTGTTGTTAGTGTTATCTGATCAGTACTATATATGAAGGTGGATTAATAGGGAATGGGCAAATAAGTATATTATGACTTAATCAGTGCTTTATGTTTGAAGACATGATCTTTCAAAACTCAGAAGGAGGGATTACTAAAAGAGGTCTTCAGTATCAGAAAGGCTGGGAGGCAGCAAGTAAAATGTTGAATGTTTTCACAGGGGGCTGCTGATGACTATATCCCTCCCTTTGATGTCTGGGCTCTAAGAACCTCTGAGCTGTGCCGGAGTGTCCCCAAGGCACAGAGCCAAGGGAGAAAGGGGAAGAGACACTGTGCTAACAGTGACTGATGTCACTTCCAGTTAACTGGCTCCTGGCAGATATACTACAGATGTTCAAATGACCTCATTAGGGACCTGGGTGTCAACAACAAGACAGATACAAACAGAGCCCTGCTTAAGATTCCTGCACATTCCATGGCTTTGGAATCCCTTAACTCATTTCCCAAGCTTTCTAAAGGGTAGGAATTTCAGGCCATGGTATGTGGCATCATACAGAGGTTTAGAGAAGAGGGAGCTTGTACTAGCTGAGCAGCCTGGCTTTGCTGCAATAACAAAGAACACCCAAAGCCCTCCCTCACTCCCCACCCCATTTTACTTCGTGAGTTGTCTTCATCCTTGGCTACATCAGATGGGCTCCCTCCAGGCAACATGGAAATAGTAAGTATGGCCTCCAGACGTGTCCTGGCTTGCATTTAACCAGACTTCGACCCCAAAGAAAAGAGAGAGCTAGCATCTGTCAGTCACTATATGCAAAATCCTGAGGAAGGACTTTGGCCCAGGTTGGCTCAGGCATTGTTTTATCGCCGTGGCCAGGGGCATAAGATACTATGCATGAAAATTAAAAATAAAACATCTGAAACAATCAGGGCATTGTTGCATAAATTCCAGTTTGTCCCCTAGTGCAGATTTTAATAAAACAGAATTAATTTAATCTGTGTGTTAGCCTGCTCCGTGAATGTAGAAAGTCACAGAAAATTGTAACCTGACAAGATAAAAGAATATCTACTCTAAAAAAAAAAAGATACTGTGCATGGCCAGGCCAGGGTTCATACATCTTCCTCCCCTACTAGACTATGAGATTGGAACAGGGTCTCACTCTGCTTCCTGTCTGCAGCCTTTCCCGCCCTGTAAGGCACAGTCAGTCAGCCTCAGTTGAGTCGAATATATTAGCAAACCTGAAGATTTTCTCTGGCAGACCCACTCAGCACAAACCAGGAAGAAACAACTAAACGTAGAGAAGACCGATAACAGAGGCGATTCATAAACTGACTAGCCAACTGGTCAGAAATGTGTTACATTCAACAGCAGCAGCAATTCTGAGAGTGCTCTGGAGATGTTTCACCTAATAAACTCTTTCCAGAGCTGATAATAAAAAATTTCTTGCATGGTGGTTTACAAAGCATTTTTACATCGTGTATTTCACTTCGATACGATTCAGCAAATAATAATGAGAGTCTTCCAAGTGCCAGGCACTGTGCTCAGTGGTGGCCTATGGCAGTAGAAGCAGACATGGTCCTCGTCCTCAGAGAACTCTCAGTGTAGTTCTAAAGAAAGATGAAACGATTGAAGAGAAAATAATAGCTGATGTTCTAATACCTAGCCTTCACTGTGTGTCAGGCACTAGGCTAAGTGCCAACACATATTAACTCAATTAATCCTTACAATAGTCCTTTGAGAATACTATTATTAGCCTTGGAAGTTGGGTAACTCATCCAGGGTCACCAGCCAGCAGGTAACAAAGCCAGAAATCAAACCCATGTAGCTTGGCTCCCGAGTCCATGCTCTTAGCCATAGCACTGACACCACCGGCCAATGGCAGTGTTATGAGAGTTAAAATGGAAAGTGGATGGATCAAGAAGGCTCTGGCATTTAACCCAGTCAGGAGGTCAGGAAAACCTTCTTAACTGAAGCCTGCAGGATGAGCACATGTTAATGTCACAAAGACAGGACACTGAGAGCTCCACAGGGCACACACTGACTGGCCCCGTTTTATACTGTTGGAAAAAATCAGGCTGGACGATACTGCAGGACTTTTCCAAGATCACACAGCAAGTAAGGGTTGATTCGGGTCTTAGAGTCAGGCCTGGCGGTATTTAGAATCCAGTGTCTTTCCCACCAGGCTGAGCACAAAGACTGGAGTGGTGGCTTCTATAAGCTGAGCTCACGAGTCTCCAGGGAACTCCAGATATAACAAGCCCTGGCCTTCTCCCAGTTGCCTCAGCATAAATAACCAACAGGTTGACTGACGCACATCTTCTAAACCACATCCTCTAAAGAACTCAGAAGCAAATTGCCCTTCTGGTGATAGCATTAAGGGAACATGTTTGTTTACCTTAGAAGTTAGAATGACCTTGTCTTGAAAATTGTGAAATAACAATCAGAAGTTATTTGCTTATGTTTATATTTAGAATTAGGTATTCATATGAGCAATGCAAAATAAGGGAAGGGGTTACAATACTGGTTACTGATGAAGAGCCTTCAGAGAGGTGGATTATTATTCATTCGACTGTAATGATTAACAGTTAAAAATCCACTCTTGCTGTTCTCTATGTCTGGGGGAAGAATAGAAGCTTTTGTTTTTGGGGTGTGTTTTTTTTTTTTTTCCTGAAATGAAAAGCTACATCTTTCTTTCCAGGGAATGCATTAGAATGAGGGGTTTCCTTGGAGCTGGAAATAAGCCAGGATATTTTGGAGTCAAGGTCCCCTGCCCCTCCCCCTCGCCACTACCCTCGCAGGCTGAGAGCTCAGCTGGGAGGGAAGGGGGGCTGACTCCACCCGGAAGTACCACTGAAGGGGCCCAGTGTAGGTGGCGGGGTGGGGGGAGGGATGGAGGTGGCAAGAGCAGGGCCACAAAGCAGAACTAATAACAGCTGATCCTTAACCTTTATCGAGGACTCACTGTGGCCAGACGCTGATCTGTGTGCTTCACATCCATTAGCTCATTTAATTAGGTTGGTATAATTAGTACCCACATTTTGCAGGTAAGGAAGCTGAGACACAGTGCTTCACCTGCTCAAGACCATATTCCTAGAAGGTAGAGGAGCCAGAATTCCAGCACGGTGACTCTAGCGTCAGCACCCTCCACCGGGCTGCTGCCGCAAACCGGTCAGCCCGAAATCATCACCCTGCTGATGTAGCTTTTGAGACGCTCTCAGGGTCCTCCAGAGAGCACCTCTGTTATGAGTTCTGCTGGCCCTGAACTTGATGCTCTGCAGTCATTTCTGGTTTATAGACATCTCTGTACAAACTGTCAGCTTAATTTTGGCCCCAGAACTTCCTTCCCTGGCAAACCGGGGTAGGGTGGGGGAAGGAAAGAGAAAGAGAAAGACAGAGAGAGACTAGTTAATTAATTTTGAAGAAGTCAGACAGCATTATAACCAGTCTCTTACGCAAGTGATGAAAAAGCTATTGTTGGGGCATCTTGGCACCAGAAAGGAAGGGAGAGATTTTCCTGAATCATTTCTCATTTTTCATTTAGCCTTCACACTTTTCCTGGGGCCTCTGGGCAGCCTTCCAGACCCCATCTCCAGGATTGACTCTGAGTTCCCGCAGTAAATGATCTGTCCCTCGCAGACTGGGGAAGGGGCGGGCTGAGGCCCGGACAGGCCGTGCTTGGCTCGGCCCCCTGACATTGTACACGCTAATGCAATGTGAAGGAGCACGTCTAAATAGCCTGTCCAACTTTTTTGATGTTCTTGAACCCACAGATGGGATTCATTTCCACACTGTTCGCAAAATGTAAACGATACAAGGACATTAAAGAGCATTAAACTACTTGATGACATTTTGGTCACATTAATGAAAAGTGGCATTTTTTAAACTACCAGAAAGAAAGAGAAAGAGGGTGGGGCAGAGAGGGGAGGGATGAAGAGGAAGAGAGACGAAGTAGGGAGGGGGAAGGAGGAATAGGAGAGAGATTGAATCCATCTAAAGTGTAGAAGAAATGTCGAAGTCCCAGCTCTTATCAGCCAAGTTGGGACTTCACTGAGTAGGACCTAAGAAGCAGACATTTTCAGCGACTGGACAGATAAGCCGAATATCCCAACACCTATAGAGTAAGCGGTGCAGACATACAAATACATTAATGTTTCTTTCCAGACTGACTAGTGTGGCCAAGGTACCACTGGGAAACAAGAGAGGACAGGAAGAATGTCAAACTTACCTCCTCCAGGCAGCCTTCCCTGACTGCCTCCCCCCCCCCCCCCCCCCGCAAGCTTACCCTAATCGTAGCCCATATCAACTTGTCATTTCATCACTGATTGACTTGCTGGAACCCCACCTAGACTATGGGCTCCTTGAAGGCATAAAATAAGGAGTGGATACATAGGTCTGAAGAAATAAATTTGCCAGGGCTCAAATCCCAGCTTGGCTCATGTATTGGCTTTATGACCTGGAGCAAGTTAATTAACCTCCCTGAGCCTCAGCTATGTCTTCTGTAAAATGGGGTAAGAAGAAACCTAGCTCATAGATTGTAGTGATTCCTAAATGAGGTAATAAGTGGAAACTACATAGCACTAGGCCTGGTATTCATACACTCAACACATGCTATAGATTAACACCAGCACCCCAAGTGCTTGGCACATAGAAGGCACTCAGTAAATACAGTTGAAGAAATGAGTCTCAACAGACTCAGGCAGAAAAAATTCACTTATCAAGGGGACTAAGGAATTGGTCATGGAGCCACAGAAAGTGAAAGTGGGTGACAGAGACATTTTAAAACTTATCGAGTCCTGGGCACCTTATTTTAAAATAAAGCACATTTAGCACCATGGAGTCTCTCGGGAGTATCTGGCGAGATGTCCTGCTCAGTCCTCCAACCAAGCACCGGCTGAAGCCCCCTCCCCCCGGCAGCCCCCACCCCCTCCCTACGCCCACCACCTTGGCAGGACTTTCTCCTTCCAGCCCTGATGGTTACATTAATTGCTAATGACAATGGCAACCTTCACTCTGTGTGGTTTCCTGCCCAGATTCTGGATCCTTTACAAGGCTCCCTTTTCTTTTTTCCCAGATAGGAAATGCAACCCGAGACGTGTGAAGAAAAAAACACTGCGCTTATTGTCATAGCCTCCACTCCTCCCTGGGCTCCCAGGCCGTCTGTGTGTGCTCTGGGGTGTCTGCCCCGCCACAGGGAAGAATAAACCCAGACTCAAATCATAGGAAATTCATCAAATGTGCTTCTCAGAGCTCTGTCTTTCAAGGTCTGTTTCCCTGCCATATGATCTCTATAAACCAAATCACTGTTAGCCAGGGCACAGGACCAGAGGCGCCGGAGGCTCATGGATAATGAATGCCAAATGCATGTGACAATAGACTGATCAGAGAGCTGAATGAAAATTTCTGAGTCGTGCTTTTATATGTGTATACATGCACACGTACATACACGCATGCACCTCTGTGTATGCCCCACACACGCACACCACACACACAGGACATCCTAACAGTGCTCCATGATGCCAGACTCAGTTAACTCACCTTTGAATAACTTCATTAGATTATCAAGGCAAAGAAGAATAAAATGAAAGAGAAAAAAGTAGAGCTGGGGTCCCCCGTGTAGCTGGGGATACTTGACAGGGAAGAATCTCAGATTTGACTTAGGAATTCATAATGCCTTTTGCTCAGGGACTAGCATAAGGGGCTTCAACTGAAAAATGAGAAACAAGGACTCACTCATTCTGGGCACCAAAGGCAAGTGCCCTCCATTGAAGGAAATACTGCATGATCTTTCCCAGTAATGGTTTTGACTCCTCCTGGCTCTGAGCGACCCCTACCCTGGATAACTAGTTACCCGTGGGGCAGGGTAAGAGAAGAGAAGATGGGACAGAAACTAGCAGGCCACCAGCTAAAAGCAAAAAGGTAATTAATGTTATAGCCTTTTAGATTCTAGAAAATACTGCACTTAAAACTGCAAGTCAACAAAGCGGCTGTCGGCACCGATAAATGCTTCCATATTCACAGGCATCAGCAATCTTCCCCTTACAAAAAAAGTAATAATACATACATATTAATGGATCACATTTTGTCCTTTGGGGAACATAATTTTTAAAAGGGCCGAGGCAGCAATAATAGTTCCTTTAAAAATTCTAAATGCTGTAATTGTTTTCTCTGAATTATGGTGCTAGGATTTAATTAGTGATGAATGTTCGGTATGGGGTTTGGAGATTTTTGATGAATTCAGCCAAACAGAAGAGTAGTCTTGTCCTCACTGCTCTCTCCCCATCCGTCCCCCGCCCCCTTCCCCGCCCCAGGACCCTGAAGTCTGCGTGTGCATGAGATCGTGTCCATGTAGGAATTTCCTTTTCTGCAGTTGGGCCGTACTTAAGAAGGAGATTGCTTTAACCACAGTTCAACGACGAACATGAAACATGGTCAGTGAGGTCATGCGATTCAGCACAAGTTTTGAGGTTTTCTAGTTATAAGGCAGGAAATAATCAAATGCAAATGGTAGAAATTTCTTCTTGGCAATGTTCTTATCGCTAGGAAGAAGTTGCCTGGGACTTGGGTCTTGGGTCTTGGCTTTCGGGCCTAAGGGGCTCATGCACGACAGGGCTCAAGGTGTGTGTGTGTGGTGTGGGGAGTGGGGAAGTGGTTCTTCAGTCATTCAGTGAATTACCATGAAGCAAAGCCTCCTGGGTCCAGATTCTCTGAGCTGGGCACCAAGCACACAGCCCTGGCAATGGAGAACTCGCGGGAGAATAAACACAATGGCTTTGTTCTTCTCCAAACCATTTCCTTGTAAAAGCAGCTGGAGGGAAGCCCAGACCAGCGGCCATCCACTCAGGCCAAATCGACGTGGCCTACACAGCAGGGCCCCTGGGGGTCCGAGCCACCCCTCTCCTCCACCTTCAGGACTTATTTCATTTGAGACCTGGAAGCTATTCCTGGGTTCCCAGTATCCTCTATTAGCATGCAAATGCCCCTGGGAAAGGTCACACCTTGAGACCCCTTCAGCTAACCTCTTGCTCACCAGTTACTTCTTAGCAAGGATTAGCAGAAAGAGAACACCGAAAAGGCTTATGGGGTGGGGGGAAGGTTAGGGCTGGTGGGGACAGGAGGTAAAAGACCTCTTCCTCCTGCCAAGATTTTCCTGGACAATCAATTTGCTTTAATTCAACACAACAAATCAAGAGGGAGGGGATATGGGGATATATGTATACATATAGCTGATTCACTTTGTTATACAGCAGAAACTAACACACCATTGTAAAGCAATTACACTCCAATAAAGATGTTAAAAATAAAAAATTTTAAAAAACAAATCAATATATTTATTTCAATGAAGGTTGATTTTTTTAAACTGTAAAACTAAACAAAACCCATTTACATACCTTTCATCTCTGCTTTGATTATGCAGTAAGTATCACCTGCTTCTCAATTTTGCCCAAATAATAAAAATGCTGCCTCCCAACATGGCAGGCCACAGCAGTCAGTGGAGACTTTTTCCACTCAATCTAACATCCTGTCTTGTTTCTCCCCATCATTTCCCGCCTCCTCCCTGCCATCATTCTTGCCTCCTATCTCTTCTTAGCATAACCCGTTTCCTCTTCCTCATTTTCCACCACTGTAGGCTTCTCCAGAGTGCTGTTGAGGCCCATTGGGCCAGCTGCTACAGAACCTTCATCATTCTTCTCAGTGAAGCCATTAAAATGTCATCTGGAGAGGGTCATGGTTAAGAGCATAGGATCCTGAATCAGCCAGAAAGACTCGGGTTCAAATCCTGGTTCTGCCACTTCTAGATACTGGAGGCAAGTGACTTATACTCTCTAGTCATCAGTTTCCTTCACTGTGTATCTTTTGAAAGTAATAAATGAAATTTTATACATATATATAATATATACTATATAAGTAGTATATATTATATAAATATTACACATACTATATAAGTAGTATATATTAAATAAATATTACATATACAAGTAGTATATATTATATAAATATTACATATACTATATAAGTAGTATATAGTATATAAATATTACACATACAAGTAGTGTATATTATATAAATATTACATATACTATATAAGTAGTATATATTATATAAATATTACATATACTATATTAGTATACATTTTATAAATATTACATATACTATATAAGTAGTATACATTATATAAATATTACATATACTATATAAGTAGTACATATTATATAAATATCACATATACTATATAAGTAGTATACATTATTTAAATATTATATATATAATGCCTAGCATATTGCCAGATACACAGTTAAGTGTTAAATATTTGCAATCACTATTGTTATATATCATATCTATTACATAATCCCATTTCCTTATGAAATCTTATAATCAAATTACTTTATGAAATGAGATTCCAAAATAATATTCATGTAGTTTTTTATGCATACCAGTAAGTGTAAGTCTCTAAAGTTACTCCCTTAGGGAAATGATTACTTATAACTTTGCTGCCCTTGATCATAATTGTTACTCATTTATTCTATTATTCATTCAACAATTATTTCATGTGGCCCCACTATGTTCCAAGCACTGACCTAGGTACTTAGGACCCAGAGGTAAGCTCACTTGATCCTTGACTTCCAGGATCTCACATCTAATGGGTCAAAGCAGAGTGAGCAATAGCAGGTGTCCATAAAGAACTATAAGAAAACATTCAGTAAAGAATGAACTGTCTGGGGTAGCTGGTGAAGACATCCAGAGAGGCATTGGAGCCGAGTATCAAAGGATGATAATATTTGTTGCAATCTATTAAGACTCATCTATGTGCCAGTCATTGAGCTAGAAGTTTTATCATTTTAATGTATTCCACATAATAATCATGTAAGGTAAATATTACTGTCATTTTGTGGGTGAGAACACTGAGTCTCGGAGGTTAAGCAGTGTGCCTATAATCTTACACCTGGTATGTAATAACTGAGATTTTAACCCAGGTCAGTGGGCTTTCCAAGCTCATGCTCTTCCTTGCAACCTAATGGGCCAATTCCAAAATCACTCAGGCCAGAAAAAGGGAAAAATGGTCTTGTTGTTTATAGGCACATCTTCAGTTTTTGTTTATTTTTTATCATGTAATATTTGATACATACAAAATAATTTGTAATGTATTTAAATTTATTACATAGAAATGCATATTTATTTTAGAAAATATTGGAAAACATAGAATTACACACACACACACACACACACACACACACACACACACACACACACCCCAAATATATTTACTTTTAGGTAAATTCCTTGCCAAGCATTTTTATACTTAGAGGAAGAAGGTTACATCTATACACAAATATGATCATATTTTGATACATACTTGTAACTTCCTTTTTCCACTTAACAACAGATCAAGAACATGTTTTGATGCCAGCAATATACAGCTATACCATCCTTATTAATCACTGTTAAATGTTCTTTGAACGGAGAGATGTCATTTATTTAACCTATTCTCTCTTCAGAAAGCTAGCTTAATTTCAAAGCTAGCATACTTCCATTAACAACTGATGAAAATGGCCTGACATTTTTTTATATTGCTATGTTCACCATTTTATCTTACTGATTTTATGAACTTTTTATATACTAAGGCTATGAACCTTTTGTCTTTCATATATTCTATGGTATATTTGCTATAGAGAAATATTTGTTTCATATTGTGAAATCTATAAACTTGCTAATAGTTTCTGCTGTTGATGCAATATTTAGGGAAGACTTCCCTAACCATATCCTAAATTTTCCCATATTTTGTGGCCTTAGTTTATATATATATATATATATATTTTTTATTTTTGGCTGT
>NW_020175669.1:771719-806965 GCF_003031525.2 Neophocaena asiaeorientalis asiaeorientalis
GCGCCACCAGGGAAGCCCTATATTTTATTTTTAACTTCTCTAGAATTTAATGTGGTATATGTTAAGAGGAGAGAGTTCAAATTAAATGTTTCTAGGGCACATTTTGCCCAGCCCTTCACACATGAAATACTACTTCTATTATACACCAAATAATAGGATTGAGGAGCTTTCTGTTATTTTGCACTGATCTACTTGCTTATTTTCATTCACAGGCCACACAGCTTTAATTATTACTGCTCTGTAGTATATTTAATGTCTGGCAGTGCTAGTCTCTTCTCATCATTTTCTTTTTCAAGATTTTTATATAGTCTTTTTCTGGTTTTCTTTCTTTCAAAAGTGAGGGTATGAGGAGGGAGGATAACTTTTAATAGTATGGCAGTAATATGAATTATAAGATGTATTGTGTTTTTAAAAAATCAGTCTCACAACTTCAAAGCCACACCCAGTTCATTTCCATACTGAATGGTGTTATTCTGGTACTTAGAGTCAGGCATGCCCAATCTATCACTAGATCTATTATGTCCTGTTTGCCAAGAACCTTGGCAGGAGGTTTTGTTCATTATGTCCATATGAAAAGGCAATATAACATAGGGGTTGAGAGCACAGGATCTAGCTGTGTGACCTTGGCCAAGCTATTTAACCTCTCTGAGCCTCCATGTTCACATTTGCGATGAAGGGGGGTGGACAACACACCGCCTCGTAACATAAACGAAACATATGGAAAGCACTTGGAAGAGTGCCTGTCACAGAGAAAATAGTTTGTGAAGGTTAACTAGCATTGTCATGTCCCAATGGTCTTGTCATTCCAGGGTTTTGCTAATTTGTCTTGACTTGGAAAAGGGAGATTGAAAGGAAGACATTAATTTAGGAAACATGAGTTAAGTAAAATAAAATTTCACAAGCCTTTTCATATGTTTATAGGGATGAGTAGTTATCATTAAGTTGTTATTCCTCGTGGTGTCCAGAAAGCTGACATTTAAAGCAAGCTGTGGCCTGCACATGGGGGGGGGGCATGTGGTGTCTGAAGATGGTGTGCCACATGAGGACCTGGAACAACCCAGCTCATCTGAACCCACTGCAGATTCTACTTAAGGCCCTCGTCTTGGCCTTTGTCAATCCTGACAGCTCAGACTTGCCCTCACCCTCAGCTTTCCCTGCCACCTCTGCTCAGAGCAGATGTCCTCGGCTGCCAGCTGAGAATCTGAGCCTGGGGGCGGGCCTGAGCTCTGCAGTCAGACTGCTGGTTAAAACTCCAGCTCTGCCACAAACCACTTCAGTATTAAAACTGGAGTCCTCCTCAACTGAAAAATGGAGACGTTATGCCTTCTCTGTCAGGTTACCATGGGGATTAGGTGAGACTAATACACATAAAAGCATTTCATGGAGTGTCAGGCATAAAGTAGGTGCTCAATAAATGTTACTGTATCAATAGGGAATGTTTGCTTCTAAGTAACAGAAAACCCAATTCAAACTGGCTTATACAATAAAGGAAAATTATTTGTTTATATAACTGGAGACTCAAGAAAAATCTGGGCTTTAGGAGCAGTTTGATTCAGTGGACTAACCAAGAATTTGTTCATTTGTTTCCTCTCTCTTCACCTTGCCCTTCACAGATTCAGCTTTACCCTAAGGCTGTCTCCCTCTTATGGTCCCCAGAATGGGTGTAAGCATCCAGAGAGAACAAAAAAGGACCACACCCAGAAATTTCTCCCAGATGTGTGAGGAAGAGCTCTCCTAGGAATCCTTAGCAAATTCCTCCTCTTGTAGCTCAATAACCAGCAGGAGCTTATAGGTCTGTCCCTGAACCAATAACTATGGCCAGAAGGTGGGATTGTACATGCTAGCTTAGGTCTGGACCACAGCCCTAGGTGTAGAGTCACCTTTGGTGCCAGTGCAGGAACTGTGTAGAGGCAGGAAGGTGGAAACTGGACCCACAGTCAGAGTACTTACCAAGAGAAGGAGTGGGAATGAGGGAACATCTATAATGTCCACCTCTCCTTTTCGCAGTCCCCGGCAGGACCTAGTTGAGTGGAGAGACAAGTCTCCATTGGAACTTGAGACCTCAAACTTTTGATTGAGTCCTGGGTCTGTGAGGACAGAAGTGCTCAACCCACCATGCTGGGACTGAAAGCATTCTTCCTAAACAGCAGGGAAAATGGCAATAACGATACTGTGCATGGTTTTTAAAAAGTTAATATTAAAAAAGCCTTTGTGAAAGAACAAAACTCTTCTTGTTCCACACCACTTGAGAAGTAGTTATCTGGATGTATGCTGTAGACTAAGGATCAGGTCATAGGCACAACTGGTGTTTTTCTTTTCAACTCCTTCCATCCCTGGGACTTTGGTCCTTAGACGGCTCCCTTTCTCTCTACTTCTCTCCCTGCTTCCCTTTCTTCCTCTGTTTATGTTTTATTAGCCTCATGTACCTGGGAAGAAATCTGGAAGGGGAGGGTCAGTGGGCCCAGGGCCTGAGGGAGGCTGCCTTCCTTGCCAGCCTGTCCCCGACAGCTGAGGGCAGCTTCATCCCCCGAAAGGTTCAATGGCTGAGCCCAAGTGAGCCCTTCACACCTCCGGGTTGCTAAGTGACAAACACTTCAAGTTTGGAAATCTTTATCCACACCGGATATATTATCCTGGCAAATTGGACTTTCAGATCTGGCAGCAATGGAAAGAGTAAATTTTTTTAAAAATAGAGACAATTTAGATGATTTCAAAGACATCTGGTCTCTTTTTCCAGCAATGTATGACTCTTCTCTTTCACTGAGCACATTGAATCCAGCCACTTCGCGGGTACAAAAGCACAGGGTCCCTGAAGAAAGAAGAGTTTCAGTTGCAAAAGCAGACTCACAGAAAGTGCTGTCAGTTGGAAAGGCCTAGAACCAACTAAGGTCACAGCACCAGGCACATGCTCTTCCCTCTTCCTTCTATCTGAGCCTTCTTTTAACCTGCTTTCCTCCAAGTTCTCTTTCTTCTCTCTGATCCTCTCTGCTACTAACTCCCTTCCTGCCCTCTGTCTTGCCCTCCTCTCTCTCTCTCTCTCTCTCTCTCTCTCTCTCTCTCTCTTCCCCCCCTCCCCCGCCCGCCTGCTTTTTCTCATTCCCACCTTTGTCTCTTTAAACTCCCATCCAGTCTCCTCCCCTTCTCCCCATCCTTTCCCCCAAGTTGAGACAGCACAGGGACAAGAAGCAGTAGAATGGCTCACAGCCAAGATTCTTGGTCTTCTTGCCCATCACTCTCAGCAGGGCATAGAGTTGTTCATGCCTCTTTCCTTCCTAAATTAGAGTTGGGGTAATCGCAGGGCAGACTATCCCTCCCCCAGGTCCTTTTTCTTAAAAAAAATTTTCAAGACAAACCCAAACACCAAATACCTTCTCCACCTGCTTGCTAATATCTAGAATTCTTCCAACAGAGTACATTACATTCCACAATCAAAGACCAAGTTTCAAACCTAAATAATAAACAACTCACATCTGGGCAGCTCTTAACAGTTTTCCAAACACGTCCAGCTGTTTCCAACCAATTCCCTCATTTGACCCCCACAATAATCTGGAGTTGGAAGCATTATTATACTATCATCTGCATTTCCAAATGAGGAGACTGAGGCCCAGAGACCTTCAGTGCCTTTCCAAAGGTTGTTCTAACCCAGTTCTGTTTGAGTCTAACATCCATGTCCCCCCACCCCCACCCCAACCCACTTCTCTGAGAGGGAACCACAGTGATCTGACAGGAGGGGAAACCTTCCCCTAATTTCTTCAGACCCAAGATGCCCCCCCAATTCCTATGTCTGTGAGATCTCTGTAGTTATTGCTGTGGAAACCTGTCAGTAGGGTAAGCTGCCACCAGGTGGCAAATGATACTCTGGTTTCAGGTTAAGCTCCAGATTTTTACCTTAACTATGGGAGTCAAGTGTTTTTCTATATTTTGTCATTTTATAATCAAAGTTATAGTTCACTAAAAAATTAGGTAAACAGAGTAGTATCCTCATCTATGCAGATGATACAGATAAGATGTATATTTAGAAGAATAAATATACAGGTTGACTGTATGCCTATTAAAATGTTTTTTTGCTAGTAACAAGCACAACTCAGTCTAATTCTGCCTACAATGTCACAGCCTACTTCAAGTTTCCAAGATGTTGGCCAAGGTACTCCAGGGTTACTGCCTTCCCATCCTGGCCACTCAATTCCCCAAACAGCAGCCCGATAAGAGAAGGCAGAATGCTTCTCAAACTTAAAACGACATCAGAATCACTTGGAGGGCTTATTAAAGCATAAATTTCCTGATCTCAATTCCTGAGTTTCTGATTCAGTAGGTGTGGAATGGGGCCTGAGAATCTGTATTTCTAACAGATTCCTAGGTGATGATGCCACTGGTCTGGGGACCACATTTTGAAAACCACTACACCACGGCAAGTCACTCTATCTAGCTCTCATAGGTGCCTCCTTTTCTCTGACCTCTCACTGGCACCATGGAGGTGGGAGTTTGAGCTCCCTGGTCTCCCAGTCACAGTATGGGGTCCTATGGTCAATGATTAACCAACAGCCTTAAATACTGTGGCTGGCACCAAACTAACTTTGTGTCACTTTTAACATATATTTCTGCTGCTCAGCGCTACCTTCTGATTAGACATTCTCTGATATCAATGCCTGTCAGAGCTCTGTGTACCATTAATTATAATGATAGAAAATACTAGCATTTATTAAAGCTGTCAGCACTGAGGTCATTATTGCTTTCATTGCCTCATCTGATCCTCACAACAGTTCTACGAGCGAGCTACCATTGTCAACCCCCTTGTACAGATGAAAAAATAGAGGATCAAGATTATAAAACTTCCGTGGTGGCGCAGTGGTTGAGAATCTGCCTGCCAATGCAGGGGACAGGGGTTCGAACCCTGGTCTGGGAGGATCCCACATGCCGCGGAGCAACTAGGCCCGTTAGCCACAACTACTGAGCCTGCACGTCTGGAGCCTGTGCTCCGCAACAAGAGGGGCCGCGACAGTGAGAGGCCCGCGCACCACGATGAAGAGTGGCCCCTGCTTGCCACAACTAGAGAAAGCCCTCGCACAGAAACGAAGACCCAACACAGCAAAAATAAAATAAATAAATTAATAAACTCCTACCCCCAACATCTTCTTAAAAAAAAAAAAACATTATAAAACCAGTAAGTTGCAGAGCCTGGACGAAACACCAGTTTATATCTCTCAGCCTCTGTAGATACTGATCCTAAGTTTTCAGTTTGGATACTACAAATTGGATTCCTGGTTCCCTCAGGTCAGTTTCTTTGCGCTCCAAGTAAGTTGCAGAGCCTGGATGAAACACCAGTTTATATCTCTCAGCCTCTGTAGATACTGATCCTAAGTTTTCAGTTTGGATACTACAAATTGGATTCCTGGTTCCCTCAGGTCAGTTTCTTTGCGCTCCTGTAGTGTAGCCCTAGCATTTCCCCCACTGTCTATGTCCAAGCCTTCCAGCCAGTCAGGATGCCCCATGGAGTTCCCGATCTAAGTCTCAGTTCACTATACTGGACAGGGAAACAGCCTCTTTCAGAGAGATAGATTCAAATGTATTCCCCAGATGGTACTTTCTAAGGCAGAGAAACGGAATCAGACACTTTATAATGAGCTTCTACAAATGTGATGTTGGGGAGTTGAAACAGCATCATAAAAATTCCTCTCTTATTTATGAAAGAACTATGCAGACATGTTATTGAAAGAAGAAAGAAAGTGAGGCAGGAGAGGGAAGGAGGGAGGGAAGGAAAGAGGAAGGAAGAAAGGAAGGAAAAGGAAAGAAGGGAGGGAGAGAGAGATGCAAAGAACCAACCTAAGAGAAAAAAATAGTAAAGAAACAAAAGAAAATTCTTCACAGTTCTTTCATGCTGCAGGACATCTTAATAAGAATATAAATTCAGGAGCCAGTCGGGCTGAAAGACAAGATAATGAGATGAAAAACAAAACGGGAGATTGAGGATCTAAGGAAACAAATTGAGGACACAAACCACATCATTATAGAGCTAATACAAAAATTAGAGCAAGGAACAGGTATATTCCACTGAAAATAAATTATTTATATGGAGGAGACTTTGAGATAATCATGGCAAATGCAGATTAAAACAAAGATATTTGAAACAAGTACAGAGAAGCTAATAGATCTTTTTAAAGTCTAATAAATAAAAAATAAGAAATATCCAACCCAAAGGTAACACTTTTTAAAGTTATCTAAATAAAGGAAAGGATTGAATATGCAAATTGAAAGACATACCATGTTCTTGGAAAATTTAATACTGACAGCTCAAGATAGAGCTATACTAGTTAGATAAGGACACTTCATTCAGTCAGGACAAGCAAATCATTACAAGGGGTTAAAATCAAGCTCGCCTCAGCCTTCTCCACAGCAACATTTAATGCCAAAATACAGTGTTCACGATGATCTAAGAGAAAGAAAGCGCACCCTAGGATGTAGCCACACAAGAACGTTGTTAAATATAAAAGAAACAGACTTTCTCAAACCTGAAAAACCCAGGAATACAGCACCCACGAGCCCTTCTTGAACAAAACTGTGTGACCGTGACATTCTGCCAATTAAGAAACAAAGAAGGGGGAAAAAGGAGCTTAGGAACTGAAACACCCTGAGGGGGCACTAGTGGTAGGCAATAAATCTATTTAATATGTATACTAATATTAAGTACCGCCTCTCAATGAAGCCTGCCCAGACGGCCTTATTGACTCTGGTGGGATGTGTTCCACCGCACCCCAGCATGAGGCATCTCCTTTCCTCCGCTTTACTTGTTGCTTTTATTCTATAGCACACATCACTTTTTAATATACCATATGTTTTACTCTTTTGTTCTTTATTATCTGTCCCCACCCCATAGAAGGTAAGTCAGTCAGGAGAGCTGGGATTGAATAGCTGCACAAAGTGCGGGAACCGGTCTAGTTAGCAGAGCTGATAGTCGGAGCTGTACATCTGAAAAATGTAAAACAAATTATGTCGCTAACAAAATCCAAATTGTGTGGGGAGGGGAGCTGGAAGAGATGTGAGAGTACTAATGTCCTAACCTTTCATAGCCCAAACACAATTGATACTTAAAATTAAAACATGTAGTTTAAAAAGAAACAATGGCTGCTACCTCTTGATGTACTCGTAATCACTTTGATCAACCTTAAAAGGATTTCTCATGAAATACTGTCCTACAGTGGAGAAGCATGTATTCAACAATCTGTACTCTGACCCTGGCATATTTTCTTCTGTTACTTCCAGGTAAGTTAAAGGTAGTACTTCAGATTTTAAAACAATATTTAGAATTATCCCATTTTTATTAAAGTGTTTTTAGATATGTTTCTCTGTCTATGTACACAGATACAAAGATAACAGATGATGTTCATTCTCAACAAGGGTTATTTCTGAGCAGCAGTATGTAGGGTTATTTTACTACCTTTATCATTAAACTATTATGAGGTTTATAAAAAGCTTGTATCTTTTTCAAATACAATTGAATGGTTCGTTTTGTTTTAAAAAGGGAAAGACTGGCGGCATATATGTCATCTAGAAATAGCTATAGAGACAGAGACATAGATACGGATATAGATATAGATGTAGATACAGATATTTAGCACCCATGGTGGGAATAACAGAGCTTGAGCTTCAACGTTCAGCTGACTTGCACTTCCTTCTGTCTACAAGACACTTGCTACATGGAAGGAAGGAAACCAGTGCCGATTGGAGAACCCACTGAGTGCTTCTCCACCAACTTTTGGGGGAGGAATAATCTCACTTAGATGAAAAATTTGAGGCTCAGATAGGCTGTGATTTGTCTGATTTTGTACAAGTAGGAGGGATAATAATAATGGTAATAACTGCGTACTGAGTACTTACCATGAGTCAGGCTCCATGCTAGGAATATCTATGAAGAATCCCCTTTTTAATCCTCACAACAGCCTATGATACCAGCAATTTTTACTCTTATTTTTAAAATATATCTCAGAGAGAATTGTACAGCCAAATGTCACGCAGCTAGAAAGTGGCCTGTCCCATGCCCGAACCCATGTCATGCCATTCCCTTTACCCTGTGTTCTCTCTAGGCTGGAAGAGGAGTGGCCTGTGCTGGTCACCCACAGAGGCTGTGTCCGGCGGCCCCTGTGATCACAAGTCGCCTGCTTGTCAAGGGCACACGGGGGGCTCTGTTGATGACCACAGTAATGCATCCCCTCGTCCCCTCCTGGGTGCCCCTGCAGAACTGAACAGGCAAACGACAGCTCTGGTGATTACCCGAGATGCTCCAGGGCCAGTCTGGGAACTCATGGCCCCTCTCAGCAGGTATTTCTTGGCTGGCTCTGACACAAGAAACGCTCAGTCAAGAAGGAGGTCTGAGTGATGGTTGGTGGGAGTGCAGACAATGGATCCCTCAGCTGAGGGTCAGGAGATCTAGATTCTAATTCCTCCTCTACCATTCCTCTCTGGTGTGACCCTGGGGAAGTCACTTGATGTCTCTGAGCCTCATTTTCCCCATAAATAACATGAAAAGTTTTTACTACTGTACAATTTCCAAAGTTCCCAGCTCAATACTGCTGTGACTCAGTCAGAGAATGAGATCTCTTTTTTTGGTAGAGTTTGGGGGGTTGGGGGGCAGGCTTCTCTCTGAGAAGGTGAAGAGGCGGCTAGGAAGCCAAGCCAGCCAGGAGCAGGGGGGCCTGGATTCTCCCCAGATGGAAAAGGGGTGACTTCAACAGAACAAGCCTTCGAGGCTGTGGGAAGGGGTCTCTGTCGCAGGCCTCACTTTCTGCGACAGGTGGGTCTTGGCAGCTGGACCACAGACCTTTATGAGTATCTGCTAATCACGGCCTGGGCATGAGCGCCCAAGAGGTGTCACGTGCAGAATGAGATGCTTTTTCACGATGCAGTAAAAGAGAGGAAATCGCCTTGGCCTCTTGCCTCGCCCTGCGCTCCGTAAGGAAGCAGGCAAGCTGAGTCCAGCCTCTCGTTGGCTAGGGCTCTGAGAGCTCACAGTTTCTACCCAGGGGCTGCCATTTCCTTAGAGGGCTGCAGGGAGGAGCTGGAAGCGGGGGCAGGAGAGACAGGCCCACTTTCCAGAATTTTAGGAGAGGCCAGGGATTGCTAAAACCCGGAGACACTAAAAGTTTAGAAGAGCTAGGGTCACATACACTGCATTAGCAACGATCTATACTCACAGTTGGAGAGTAAATCGCTGGCCCCACTTGGGAAAGGAATTTCTCTCCAAATGCTATTATTGGAACAATGTTATATTTTCTCTGAAAAGTAGACCATGCCCAGAACCATGGCTCTTCCCACTGACCACTCCCTTTCACTGTTAGGATATCTAGTGATGATTTTCACCTCAAAGATAAAATAGTGGATTCAACCACCATTTACCGCTGCCAGCTGTGTGCCAGGGACTGGGTTGAGCACATAGGCGTCCGTAAGAATAAAAGCAATGAGTTAACGCTGAACTGGTAGCTTTACACGTATTAACTTAGTTAATCCTTATAACGACGCAGATTCGATCCAACAAAAAATGAAGTTGAAGTTATTATCAAACCCCATTTTATAGATGAGGACATTAGTTCCAGAGACGTGAAGTAACATGCCCAAGGCCACACAGCTAGCAAGTAGCAGAGCCAGGATGATTCCTGTGTGTGTGTTTTAACCCGTCCCTTAGCTGCCTCTCATGACTTACCATTGTAAGTATAGGTCTCCAGGTTCTCCTTCCTTCCAGGATCATTTTAATCTTAATACACACGGGGAAACCATTCTCTCTCTCCTCCAAGGTGTTAGGAAGACATCTTTTGCCCTTTGCTTCACCCTCTCCTAGGTTCCCTCTTAGGATGGCTGGTTTGTCTGATGGGCAGACTGGCAGGAATGTGTCTTCCCTTGGTCCGTCCCTTTGTAATAGGAGGAGGTGATGGGTGGCTTCACTAGTTAGGGCTGTTGATCCCTCCTGTTGTCAGGTGAGGGCACTGTGATCCTCCATGCCAGCAGCCCAGGGTGACTTGCAGACCCAGTTCTCCCCTCAGGCAGCTGACAGCTAGACTAAAGGGCAGAATGAGACTCTCATGCTGGTGGCAGCTGCCTCATCAGCAGGACTGCTGACCCTGCACCTTGACCCTTGTGTCTATTTCGCAGAGTCCGGAGTGGGGAGGAGGTGACCAATTAGCTCTGCAAAACAGAAACAACTCCCAGCTCCAGAGTTCAAGCCCCGTTCCTGGGCGACTCCAGAAAGCCTGTCCTTCCAGCAGGTTCCCAAGCTGAGGTACTCCTGAAGGGCCACGTGTGCGGGTGAGGGTCACCCCAGCCATTCTTCCACTCCCACCTCACACTGCTACAGCCGCGCTCTCCCCGCAGCCCTTTGCCCCAAGTATAAACATTGGCTCTGATGTAATTTTCAAGCACTTGGTAAGACCAGGAAGGACTAAACAATTAGCATAATGTTGGTGAGGATTTGAGAATAATCAGAAGACAAAACATGAAAAAAGGAAAAAAACACCTCAGCTGAATTCAGGGCATCACGGCTCCTGAAGACTACCAAGTGTGTCTCCATGGGGAACCTCTCTGACCCCCCTTCTTTAGGCCGCCCCTTCTCCACCTGCCACCATATTGCAGGCATTCCCCTACCAGGGAGTGCCTTTGAACATGTGCTTCTATCCTTTCAAAACTTTTTAGACTAATAAAGAGGGGAGGAAAAATTCTCCACCTCCCGTCTCCTTATCAGTCTTGCCATCATTATTCAAGTCATTTTCTGGAGTGCTTCTCCATCTGGGCACCTCAGCTTTATCCCTGGACCAGTAAGAAGGAGAAACAAATAAACAGAGAAATAAAACAAACCATTTTCCACACGTCAACCAGCCCACATGTTGGCACCATCCAGAAAATTATCCACTGAGAAGCATTCCCAGTACAAAGCAGTTTCTCTTCTCGTTTTCTCAACTTGACCATTTGGGAACAGGAGCTGGGTGTCCCCTTTACATGATCCAAAACTCCATCAAAATGTTTGTCCAAGATCAAAAGTATGGGCTTCCTGCAAAAATGACCCTATTCCCCAGGAGCTGCAGGAAGGATTGCAGGTAGATGTCACAAAAGGAGCTTGTCACTACTACACATGGTCCCAGTGTATCTACAGAGGGGCTCTGTGAGGTTACTGTTTTCCTCATTTTGCAGCTGAGAAATCTGAGGCTCAGAGAATTTGAACACCTTATCCATGGTATCTTTGCAGGCAACTGTTAAAATAGCGAATACACATGAAATCGGTCAGAATTCTCGACACCAGAATCTGCTTGGAAAAGACAAATCACAACTCCCGGGCCTCATGAGAGCCAAATGAGTTCCATCCTTTCCAGACTCCTTATCGGTACAGGGAGGGGTGGAGGAGGTGAAGATGGTGTTTGCAGGCTGCCTGATGGGGCGGCCTCTGGGATTTTGATTTTGTGACGGCAACAGAATGTCCACCTCACTCCCCTGAGAAAAGCCCTTTCCAGACCCAGAATTCCATAGTCTACAATTGGTCATCTGTCTCAGGTGAACTCTGACTGCCCCTTGGTGTCATGGACCAAGGCTGTATGATCCCAAGTCAGTCATTTTGAAGCCATGGGTTACATCTTTACCAGAGAAGCCTCAAATGCAGTTGCTGCCTGAGATTCCTGTCGTGCTAGTGCTTTGGTTCAAAATTCAATCTTTTTTCCTGGATGAAGGGTGGGAGGACGTGGCAAGGCACAGAGTTGGATTTTTGAGAGGAAGAATCTAGACTAAAGAAAATCTTGTAGGCAGCGTAGGAAAGGTGGGGAAATGGCACTTGTACTTAAGCCCAGCAATGTGCATTTCTTCCTACAATAGTTATGTCACCAAGGACTCCCACCACCAACCCCTCCCTGTCCTGGCCTCTGGACCCAGTCTCCTCCCAGCCCATGATCCACACCCTTTTCCAACCATGTTAAACACCCTTTCAAGACTCTTTTTTCTGGCCACTTTTCTCTTTGTCTGAAATACCCTTCCTTCTCCTCTTCTTCTGATTAATACTTATTTATCTTCCAAAGGGCAGGTGGGCTAGGGATCACCTCCTCCAGGAAGCCTTCCCTGATCCATCCTCTGTCTGGGTTCCCATAGCATTCTGTGAGCATGCATGCTTCCACATGTGTGCCTATGTTGCACTGTCCTTCTGTCTATGTTGCCCCATGCTATTGGTAATGCAACCTTAGGATGCGTTATTAATAGCATGAAATCTATCATCAGACATGTCTAAGCCAAGTCAATCAGAGAGGATGATTTTAAAAATATAGGCTCCAATATTGCAATAACTTCTCCAATCTGCTTCCAATTCTATTTCTCTCATTACCATAATGACCTACCACTAAAGGGGGTAAAGAAAGAGATGTTATGATGTCCATTAATTCTGTTTCTTCCTTTAATATTCTGCATAGGTTTACAACCTTATCACCCCATGCCATGCTTCAAATAGTCTGAATTACCCAAAACATATATACATTTAACAATTGCAGTGATTTGGCACTAGCCAATCAGAACTGATGCTAGCCTGTCAAGAAAGGTCCTGGGGCCCCTGGTGTGCCAGACAGTCTCTCTTTCCTGTTGACTCATGGGGAGGTGCAGGTCCAAGAGGAGGCAAAGGTGTTGGGTGTGGGGGATGGATGGGTGCTTATTACTAGTATGGAAACACTCAAATATATTAACTACAGTTCACCAGAAATGATAGCCTTGCAGATACTATAGACCAGAAAGGCGTCTAGATACTCATCTGATCTCACCATTATTCATGGAGGCTCTCACCAATCCCAAGCTAAGGTGCCCATAGACCTGCAGAATATATGGAATTTCCAAACTGTCTCATATTTTGACTTGAGGAGATAATGTCAGAGAGGTTGGGGGAGCAGCTCCAAAAGTTCACAGAGTTCCCTCCATTTTTATTTGCCTATTAGACTTTCTGCTTTTTACTATGAGGCTGCTCTAGCTTCAGGTCTCTGTAACCTAATCTGGTTTATAGCCCTCAAAAACATTCAGGGTCCAGGCTAAGAACTGTGGCTACAGCATGCTCTCTTTTCCTAGGAGAAAGGATTTTTCAGCACAATTTCCACCAATGGTAATTGTATGTTTTAAAAATATCCATTCTTGGGGCTTCCCTGGTGGCGCAGTGGTTGAGAGTCCGCCTGCCGATGCAGGGGACGGGCGTTCGTGCCCCGGTCCGGGAAGATCCCACTCGCCGTGGAGCGGCTAGGCCTGTGAGCCATGGCCACTGAGCCTGCGCGTCCGGAGCCTGTGCTCCACAACGGGAGAGGCCACAACAGTGAGAGGCCCGCGTACCGCAAAAAAAAAAAAAAAATCCATTCTTTTCCTTTTTTTTTTAAATTAAACAAATAATGCATGTACACATTCTTATTGTAAGAGTTAAGACTATACAGATAAAGGGAAAATCCCCTCTAGCCATACTTCCTCCCTTCTAACTTCCCCCAGAGGTGAGCACTGTCATTACTTTGGTCTGTGTCCTTCCAAACTCTCAATATGTATCTACATGCATATCCATGCGTATAGAAAAATAATGGTTTTCTTTTTGTTTGTTTGTTTGTTTGTTTTTTGTGGTACGCGGGCCTCTCACTGTTGTGGCCTCTCCCGTTGCAGAGCACAGGCTCCAGACGTGCAGGCTCAGCGGCCATGGCTCACGGGCCCAGCCGCTCTGCGGCATGTGGGATCCTCCCGGACCGGGGCACGAACCCGTGTCCCCTGCATCGGCAGGCGGACTCCCAACCACTGCACCACTTGTGGAGCCCAACGGTTTTGTTTTGTTGTGTGCTTTTGTTTTGTTCTTACGTGTCATTACATCAATTATTCTAGTTTGCTTTCTTTACTTAAAAATATGTTTTGTAGATCTTTCCATCTAACTCGTTCTTTTTAGCTCTGGCTTAAATTCCGTAGATTAAAGGTCTCGTAATTTACTTAACCATCCTTACAAATGGACATGGCTGTGGTTTCCAGTTTTTCACTTTCACAGACACTATTTCAACGAGCATTATTCAACATGCATCTTTGTGCACCTGCATTTTTCTGCAGTAGATTCTTAGAAGTTCTCTTGCTGGGTAAAAAGTTATCTGTAATTTTACATTCATTGTCACTTTGCTCTTCTTTCAGTAGTGTGTGACATACTTATTTCCCAAAACTCTTGCCAAAAGTAGATATCGTCAGTATTTAATTTTCCCCAATATGATGGATAAAACATGATTTCTCTTAATTATTTTAATTTGCAATTTTCTCATCATTAGTGAAGCTGAGCACCTTCTCATAAGTTTACAGATCATTCTCTGTCTGTGGATTGCCCACTGGTACCCTGTGGTGGTCAGACCTCTAACTGGCTCCCAATGTCCCTCACCCCTTGGTATTCGTGCTCTTGTAATCCCCTTCCTTTGAGGATAGGCTGGGCCTAGTGGCTTGCTTCTAATGAATAGAACAGGACAAAGATGATAGTTTGTCACTTCCAAGGTTAGGTTACAAAAGACTTTGACTTTCATCTTGTTAGCACTCTTTCTGTCTTTCTGGCTTTTCTTCAATCTGATGAAGCAAGCTGCCATATTTCAAGCTGTCCTGTGGAGAAGCCCACATGGCAAGGAACTGAGCGTGGCTTCCCGCCAACAGCCAGAGAGTAGCTGAGGCTCTCAATCCAACAACCTGTGAGGAACAGAATCATGTTAACAGTCATGTGAGTGAGCTTGGAAGCTGGTCGTTCCCCACTCGAGCCTGAGTTGAATGCAGCCCCAGCAGACACCCTGAGTGCAGTTTTGCTTGAGACCTCAAGGAGGCAGACCCAACTAAGCCATGCTTGGATTCTGGACCTACACAAACTGTGAGCTCATAAATTTCTTAAGTCACTAAATATGAAGGCAATTTGTTATGTAGCAGTAGATAACTAATACATATCCTTTGCCCATTTTTCTCTCTTTTGATTTGCAGGCACTCTAAACAACACAGTTGAATATCTCTTGCATGTTATATATGTTACAAATATTTTCTTCCAATCTTTTGCTTATCATTAACTTTATGTTCTGTCTTTTATTACACAGAACTTTTCATTTTTGATGTCTTCAAGTGTATCAATCTTTTCTTCTATGGCTTTGAATTTTTGCCTCTTGCTTATAAAGATGTTTGCTACCCCAGAGTTGTAAACATAAAATTATTTGTTTCTATCTTTCTCCCAACCTCCACTTAAATTCCATGAAGGCAGTGGCTCTGAGTCTTGCTCATCTCTGGATTCACAGCCTGAATGCAGTGCCTCACAGGGAGCTGGCATTCCTGCAGAAAGACTTTGCAAGTCTGCATTCCTCCCTCTCAATAGTCTCCATGGTGTCTAATCGCCATTCCTGGGCTGAGTGTATGTGTAGCTCCACTTGCTCTTTGCTAAGACAGAAAACAGACACCCTTCTAGCCCCTTCTGTAGCTTTTTCCCATCACCCCCATCAAGCATTCTAATGCACACACTTTGTAACTACACAGTCTTGGCACTTAAATATTGCCATTGCTGGCACGCTGAAGATCTCACATTCTAAAAGGAATAAAATAATCTGAAGATTTCACTTAAAATGCTGGTAAAGATTCAGTGCCAAGAAATGTAAAAATGGATAGTCCAAATTAAATTTGCAGAAGACACAACCTGAGGAGAGGCTATCTGAGCTGCAAACACAACCCCCAACCCCTACCCACACCTTAGACATTAACATGAGGCCAGAGGCTAATAGGAGTAATGGCAGGGGTAGAGAGAATTCCAAGGGGTGGTGGGAAGCCAGGCCAGCCGTGGATTTTGAACACATAGCACAAGAAAATAAATTGAGACCTGGAGGGATGAAAAAGTGCACCAGGCCCCTGGAATATAATAGAATATAGAAAGGGGTGATTGGACATTATACACTTTACACTGTCGTCATGTATATATATATATATAAGCTGAATCCCAGAGAGGGGAGCTGCATTGTCCATGCATGAGAGTTGGAGGGATTAGAACCCAGGTTTCAGCTCACTGGTCAAGGCTCTTTCTGCACAGCTGAAGGGAAGAAGTCCAGGAAGGAGTCCTGGCTCCAAGCAGAGGGATGAATATCTCACTCCACATTTCTAAAAACACGGAGTAAGATAGTCCTATTCCTGGGAAGTGGGGTGCGGGGGTGAGCCAGTGCTAGCATCCAGTGTTTACTCCCCAGATCTTCCTGGGAGAAACCAGTTGTTGAAAATCTTGTAGCTGGGAACTTCACTCAGGCTGTTTGGACCCTGAGTCCACTCTCCCCACAGGCAGAAGTTGGCTCTGGCCAAGAAGCATCTGGGCCCAGCCAACCAGGCCTGGTGCACCAGGGTCAGCATTGCCCTAAGAGGAAGAACAGACTAGAGGGATGGTGGGGAGTGGATTCTAGATCTGGGGGATGCAAGAAGGAGTCAACATCTGATCAGCACCACCCCAGCCTCTAGGATGCTTTGTACAAGTTAGAAAAAGACACTCCCTCATTGAGGTACTTTACTATCTGCCATCTACCAGAGAAGTATAATAAATATACAAATCTGCAATGGATGACATGCATTAGAGCTTCATAATGCATATCCAGAACAATTGTGTGAGTCAGCCTGTGAGCCACTCTTATTCTTCTTCTTTTTTTTTTTTTTTTGCTGTACGCAGGCCTCTCACTGTTGTGGCCTCTCCCGTTGTGGAGCACAGGCCCCGGACACGCAGGCTTAACGGCCATGTCTCATGGGCCCAGCTGCTCTGCGACATGTGGGATCTTCCCGGACCGGGGCACGAACCCATGTCCCCTGCATCGGCAGGTGGACTCTCAACCACTGCGCCACCAGGGAAGCCCCGCCACCCTTATTCTTCTCAATCCAGTTATAAAGCTGCTGTTTTTGGAACCAGTAGAGCCAAGGATATTCTAATCCCAGGATTCACGGGCATTCATGATGCCTCTGGCCTTCAAGTTCTTCCATGTCTAGATGGGTGCTACATCTTAAGAAGCAAATAGACTTTCCTCCTAGATTCTACAAGGTTCAGAGATCACCCAATCAGGAAACACTGAAAGAACAAAGTCTTGCCTTCATCAGTCCCCAGCCCCTTGCGAAAGCATGAGCAAAAAGGATAATTCCCCCTGAGCCAGGTGTAGGCCAGGACTTCCTTGGCCATGGCAGACCAGGCTGTGCTGCCATTGACCTCTGCAGAAATGGAGGTGGTTGTCTACAAGTGGGCCAGTTCATTGCCTGAACTTACTGAAGTGTGCATACTACAGGTCAAGAGAATAAAACATCAAAAAGAAACATCCTGATTTCAAGCTGTACTATAAAGCTATAGTAATCAAAACAGTATGGTATTGACATAAAAATAGGCACATAGATCAATGGAACAGAATCAAGAGTCCAGAAATAAATCCTTGGCTATATGGTCAATTAATTTATAACAAATGAGCCAAGAATATACAATGGGGAATGGACAGTCTCTTCAATAATGGTGTTAGGAAAATTGGACACCACGTGCAAAAGAATGAAACTGGACCACTATCTCATACTACACACAAAAATCAACTCAAAATGGAAAGACTTGAGTATAAGATCTGAAACCATAAAACTACTAGAAGAAAACATAGGGAGAAACATAATCTCCCTGACATTTGTCTTGGCAGTGATTTTTTTTTTGACAGCAAAAGCAAAGACAACAAAATCAAAAATAAACAAGTGGGACATCAAAATTAAAATTAAAAATAAACAAATGGGACATCAAAGTGAAAACCTTCTGTACAGCAAAGGAAATCATCAACAAAATGAAAAGGCAGCCTACTGAATGGGAGAAAGAATTTGCAAGTCATGTATCTGATAAGGTGTTAATAGCCAAAATACATAAAAGGGTTGGGGGGAGGAAATGAAAGAAATGCAAGCACTGGCTGGCTTTTTAGTACAGACTTACAGAAAAAGCTGGAGGAAAAATAGATTAGATTAAATGCCCAGGCTACACGCATTCATCCAAACACAGCTAATTGTCTTTACTTGTGTGGCTCTGCCATGAAAAGATTTTTCATGTTATCTGGTCTTCAGAATCACCTGAAAGAAAGCAGGAATATTCATTCTTATTTTATAGATGAGAAAATGGGCATAGAAGCAGAAAGACTTGGCCAAAATCACACCCTGCGCTGGTAACCAGGTTGGATTGGAACCTAGATTCCTCACCCAGTGTTCTCTCTGGCACACTGCTTCCCTGTGCGCCTGTCCTTCAGGGCCCCCTCAGCCAGCACAGGCTCGCATACCATTTCCAGGCATCTCACAGGCTTTTCCACTCACCCTGGCTTGCCTACGAGCAGAGGAGCTGGACATCCCAGGAAATGGAACAGGAGGCCAGGACTTGGGTGGGTTGTGGAGGGTGAGGCTAGTCACTGCCCAAGAAGCTACCACTTTGCATCCAGCCCTACCAGGACCTGAAGACAGACCGTATCCCATAGGCTCCATTTTCTTCCTCCAGTGGCAGAATGAGTAGGTGAATTCTATTACACGTGTCGCTTCTCTTCCACGGTGAAAAGACAAAAGCATAAAGGAAGTGGTTGAGGCTTTGGTTTAAAAATAGTCCCCTCTCATACATTTATGGGGAGAAAAGAGAAAGAAAAAGAAACTAACATTTTAAGTCACCAGCTATGAGCCAGGAAAGTTCACACTTAAAAACTCACAAACTCTCCTACCAAAATAGTTAAAATCAAACAGATTATCAATACCAGGTGTTGGTAACGATGAGGAGCAACTGGAATGCCCATACATGGTTCATGGGAGTATAAATTGTTACATCCCCTTTGGAAAACTGGTAGAATTGACCAAAGCTAATCAAATACATTCCCTATGACCTAGCAATTACACACCTGGGTTTACACTTGATAGAAATGAGTTCTCAGTCCTCCAAAAGAAAGATACAAGAATCATCATAGTACCTCTACTTATGTTAGCCCCAAACTGGAAACAGTCCAAATGTCCATCAGCAGTAGAATAGAGAAATAATGGTATTTTTATATAATAGTATACTACATAACAGTGAAAAGGGACAAACTATTCGTAGATACGACATGGATGATTCTCACAGACATAATATTGAGCAAAAGGAGCCAGACACAAAAGGGTACATACTGTATGATTCTATTCACAGAAACTTGAGAACAAGCAAAATTAATAGATGGTGATGGAATTCAGAACAGTGGTTATCTCTGAAAGGAACACAAGGGATCCTTCTGGGGTGCTGGAAATTGTCTATATCTCATTTGGGATGAGTGGTGGTTATAAGGATGTATACATGTGTAAAAATTCATCAAGCTGTACACTTAAGATATATGCACTGTTACACCTCAATGAATGAGAACAGAAAGGAAAACTCACAAACACTATATGACAATGATTGGGTCTCAAAGTAGGTTTCCTAATGCAACGGCAGCAGCACCAGGGAACTTGTTAGAAATGCAGTCTTTGACCCCAACGAAACCCACTGAATCAGATGGGGATGGAGTCTAGCAATCTGTGTTTTAACAAGCCAGGATGATTCTGATGCGTGCTAAAGTTTGAGCACCCCCGCCATAAGATCTAGGTACTATTAGCCGCACTTTACATATGAAAAAACTAAGGCTTATACAGGGAAAGTAACATGTCCAAGTTCAGGCAACCACTAAGAAGGCTGACCTAGAATTTGAAGCCATATCTGGTTCAGTCCTGTGCTTCTCTGACCCAGTCTCACCACCCTCCTCTATGGAAATACGGCTCAGCTGCAGGGGGCGGGATATGATGTGAGGCTGCACGATATTACTTCCATCAATGAAAAGAGAAGTCTAACTCTAGGTTCTTGTGGGGCAGACAGGACAGAAAGGCATGAAGTTCAATTCCACAGGTTTTTGCACTGGATAAAGCCAGCTGAGACCTATTTTCTTGGTTTCCTAAACTGGTCTGATGGAGGAAGGATTGCTGGAGGGGAAGCTAGAGACAAAGACAGAGCCCAAGGTTTGGTGAGCCTTTTCAACTACGTTCAGGAGTTTGGATCTTGACCCAAGTGCAGCAGGGAGCCATCATCTGCCCCCTCCACCCAGCTATATAAGCTCCCTGAGGGGAATCACCAGGTCTGCTTTAGTCACTAACATACACCCTGTCCCTAGCACTGTGCCTGGCCGGAGCTAAAGAGATTTGTTGAACTGATTATTTGATGCCAGAGGTGAAATGATGCATTTTCTGTGTCTAAAAGCTAGCTCTGTCTGAAGCGTGGAGAATCCACTTGAAGAGATCAGAGCTGGAGGCAATGGGACAGACTGTTTAGAAAACTGGTGCAGTGATTCAGGCAAAAGTGGAGGGGGCTTGAGGAGCTCTGGACTGGCCAGCAGTGTTCTCATCACAGCTCTGCTTACCTCAGGCCACTTCCCTTCACTGGCCTCCGTGTCCCTGTCTCTCCTAAATAAGGGGTATGTCTAGCTGACCTTGTAAGACACTTACAGTGCTCACATTCTGAGTGCTTTTATCAGCCTGGACAGACAGACAAACATGCATTTGCAGGAGACAGGGAGTTACTTCAGGCATGGAAATTTAGCTCCTGCCAGATTTTTGGTTGGGTGCCTCTGACTTCATGTGGTTGAGCTTCATGAAAGCAAATTAGAGGACAAAGAATATTAACTTTAATATCTATTCAAGGGTCCTTTATTAGCAGAACTATTAGTGAGAGGAGGTGGGGGGGGGGAATCTAGACATTTCTGAAATATCTGTTTTCTTCCTGCAAGACAGGGAACAGAATTCAAGCTTTCAAATTGTTTATAAAGTAATCAGCATTAATTTGTTCTGTTCAGGTTTTAATTATACACTGTAGGCCATTCTGACAGGACACCACCACCGCCAAGTCTGTCAGGAGATAATTTCCCACCAGGATGACCACGCACCTCATGAATTATACATGAAACTTTGTTTCCTTGTGACTGTTGCTAAAAGATGCTGTCAGCCTCCTGAAATCTCAAAAGATCCTCAATTGTTTTTCAATAAGTGTAATTAGCAGGAAGTAGGTGGGGAGGTGTTAAGAATGACTTCCCAGGGATGTGAGATGCTGAGAGATGCTGAAAGGGTCCTTCCTCAGCTGGTGACCCCAGTGGGCTCCTTACAAAGTCTGGGCGTACAAAGTCTCAGCAGGTGGAAGTCAGGTCGGGATACTAATTCCCACATAACAAACAGGCAGCAAGATTTAACTTGTTCCCCCGGTGACTGAGCCCCAGCAAGGCAGCCAGAGACTCCAGACATGATTCTGTTATTCAATTGGAAGAAGAGTTTGATAGCTATGCAATGACTTCTATCTGTGAAAACATAACTAATAGCTTGGTTTACATTTGCGTACATTTATGAGCATAATTTTAGCACATAATTTTATTGTACAATAAAACATAATGCAGCATTAGTCAGCTTCACCAAAAAAAAAAAAAAAAAAGAGGATACCTTAGAGTGATCTGCACGTAAACCCTCATACCGCATTTATGTGACAGTATCATTTAAAATGTCGACCCATTTGAATTAATGAAAGAGTTTCCCAGTTAACAACTAGCCGCATAAGGCCGTTTCCTGTAGACATAATATTTGGGGGTGATGCTTATGATTTGCTGCGTAATTCATCACAGCATTGATTGCTAAAGGTTGCTTTTCAGCACTGTCATTCTTACAGTTAAATTGGATTGAATGGAGGTGATACTTCTCAGGTCGCATGCACAAGCTTTCTTGGAGCCCGTGCAGTGTGGCTCCCATTTGAGGCATGCAGACACAACAACCAGGCCAAAGGAACTCACTTTGGGCTTGAGGAGGACCTTGCAGATGGCATGGGAACACCCCTCTGCACAAGAGATCTAATGGAGCAGAGCTCAGGGACGGGGCACAGCGGGCAGGGAAGGCTGGGACATCCAGACTGGAGGCTGGGTTGCAAATGACCAATGTGAAATGAAGAGACAGCAATGGTTGGGATGTCGTAAAGGAAGGAATCTGCATGACCTTGGCTGAAGGCAGAGTCAGAAAGAAGCAAGGAGGTTTGGTGACGGTCAAACACAGCTAGTGCTTCCAGGATGGCCTATAGAGGTGCACTGGATGGACTGGATGTGTTTAGTCAAGATTCCTACTTGCAAAACAGCAACCCAAGTCAAATAAGCTCAAGCAAAGATGGAACTTTTAGGCTCATGAAAACTCCTGGGGTGGGATAGCATCAAACACAGCTGACTCCAGACGCTCCAAGAATACCCCCAGAGTTCAGTTTCTCTCAACCTCTCTCTCTCTCTCTCTCCCTCTCTCTCTTTCTCTTTCCCTCCTTCTCCATTGTTTTCCATTGTGCCTGAAGCATTCTCTATTAGGGTCTCTCCAGGGATCGGAAGATAGCCCTTGAGGGGCTCAGGCTTACATGATAAAAACAGCTCATGATCACAAATTAGTCCCTGCGGGAGTCCGTCCAGCCCCACACACCATGTCCAGGGGTCTGAGGTGCTCTGCCTGGGGTCCCTGCTCTCCCGTGGTGAGAATGTTGACACCCTTGATCAGCCTCATCAAAATCACAAGGACTCAGACTCTCCCTGAAGGAAGGGAGGTGAACAGGCAAGAGAACAATGGCTGACTCATCCCTGGCTGGAGAGCGCTTAGCATCCTGGGAGCCACCATGGAGGTGCCTGAAGAAGGCGCTGTGGAGGAGAGCGCGCTGCATCTGCAAGGGGCCAGAGAGCACCGCCAGGCACTGACTCCCTGGAGGAAGCAGGGCTGCTCACCTTGAGACCGGAGACCCTAGGGATGGTGACGGCACTCTGCAAATATCAGAAGCCTGTGCATCCCGTGTAACTCCAAAGCGGGAAAAGGGTCGTGGGTGAAGTTACAGGTAAACAAGCAAGTTTGTCTCAATATCTGGCTCCTTGAGGTCTTAACAGGCAGACAGACTCTAACCAGACAGGCTGCCCTAGGGCTGGCGAGCTCCTCATCTACGAATAAATGCAAGCAAGCAAACAGGGGCCAGAAAATCCCCCCTGCCAAGATGCTGTAGAGGAGAAATCAGAATAAGGAGAGAGAATGCTCTAGATGACCATCTCCCACGAGCACAGGGATGGGGTGGTACCTGCTAACTACAGCCTCAAAGCCCTGGTATCTTCAGGTTGAAGAAGTGAGGCTGAGATGCATGTGTCTGAAGCCTCTGAATATTAAATGATAAAGTAAAATAAATAAAGCTGGAACGTGTGCATATAAATTACCCTCCCCAGGCAATACTGGAGAGAGGGTTGGGAGAGACCAGTGCTTGACAGAAAACAGGCTGGACTGCTGTATTAGTTTCACAGGGCTGCCTTTTGTAACCAATTATCACAAACCAGGTATCTTGAAACAACAGAAATTTATTCTCACAGTTCTGGAGCCTAGAAGTCCAAAATCAAGGTGTCAGCCGGGCCGTGCTTCCTCTGGAGGCTCTAGGAGAGAACCCCTCCATGCTCCTTCCAGCTCTGGTGGTCCTTGGTGTTCCCTGTGGTTACATCGCTCCAACTCGTCTCCATCTTCATGTGCCTTCCTGTCTTTTCTGGTCGTGTCTTCTGCTCTTCTGTCTCTTGTAAGGACACTTGTAATGGGTTTAGGAGCCACTGAGGTAACCCAGGATGAGCTCATCTCGAGATTTTTAACTTAATTCCATCTGCCGAGTTTCTTTTTCCAAATAAGTTCCCATTCACGGGTTCTGGGTGGGCGTATCTTTTTTGTGGGGGGTGGTTGGGGGGAGCGCCATTCTACCTAGTACAACGGGCAACCGGCCAGACTTGCGGACATCACAAGAGGACATCCTGGGCATGGTGGGAGGTGCTGGCTGAGAGGAGAGAAGCTGACCTCAGGCAGAGCTAACGCGAGCTCCCTGGCCTCCTTGGAAACTCAGAGCCTGCAAAGGATGCCCAGGATGGGAGAAAGAGTAACGATGTCTTATGTGCTTGAATGCCCTTAAGGAAGGGAAATAAAATGCCATGGGTTGCAAACAAATTTTGCAGACTGAAGTCACCCAGGAATTCTCAAGTTTTCTCTCTAGATTACCATGTAACGTTAGGTATCTATGAATCTCTTAATCAAATATTAAATCTAATATAACTTCTGGTAAAAGTGCTTATTTGTATTTCAGATTTCCCAAGAGTGTTGGTAAATGGCATATGCCATGAAATTAATTATCTGGCTAATCCATGAGAAATATCACAAGGAGAGGCCCCCCACCTATATAATCAATAATCACTGTGAATGTGAACAGTGAAGGAGGTCACTCTAAAACTTCCTGGTGTAATAACCCACAGTGTCTGAAGAGTGTCTCCATCTACCCTGATTGTCAAGTTCCCTGTTGTACGCTATCCTCCTTTGGGGGCTAAGTCTAGGGAGGTTGTATTTCCATCCTTGTCGTCACCATTCCTGTTGAGGACACCATCATTGCCATTTTTAACGAGCTCCCTTGATACAATGAGTCTGATGGGGCCACTGAAAGCAGGTGAAGACAGTTGTGATGCAGCCGAAGGAGTCCTAGACTTGGAACCATTTCATTGTATCGTCCTGCTGGCCCTTCGGGGCAGGTAATATTGTTCCCATTTTACAGAGAGGAAAATGGAGGCTCTGAGAGGTGAAGTGACCACTCAAGTACTCACAGCTAATAAGTGGCAAAGCTGAGATTTAAATCCAAGTCTTCTTTTTTATTTCGATATTCTTTCTGTCTTAGATTTGCTTACAGCACGTGGGCCGGTAATGATTTCGAGCTGGGCCTGTGTCCTGGTATCCAACTCATTCTGCAGGTCCAGACTGTGCTCTCAGGTTGGTCTTTCCTCGTTGTATCAATGAAGTAGTGGTTAATAGAGGCTCCTATTACCAGTGTCACTATAAGCAAGCCAGGACAGGCAATGCATCTTATTACTTTTACTGAGTTGGCTGATTTCAAAGATGAGAAACTTACAGTATTTTCCTTAAATATCTAAAGAGATAAGGTAGCCTGTGAGGTGTATAGAAAGAACCCTGCCTGAAAGTCCAGGCAGGACTGGACTTTGAATGCCTGGCTCTGCCAGATTTAGGAACAGCCATGGTTTGAAGATTCCTATCTTAATGGTGTTCTAAAAGCCCCTTTTTCCCTCCTGGCTCCCACAATTACAGAGAGGCCCAGAAACTTCCCACTGTGTTTATTGTTTAGGAAACTGTCATCTGGTCCCAAGTTATCTTGTCTCGCTTTTTCTGTTTTTCTGCCTTTTACAGTTTCTTGTCTCTGGTCCTTTGTTCAGCCAGCTCCTCTTTGTAATTAACCCTTTTTTGTGTCTCTGGTGGGATGCAGACCAGCCCTTTAGAGGCTTCTAATGACACCCACTTTGGCTCCTGCTGTGGCCCAGGAGATAATGGCCTCGAAAGCTTTCTCAGCAGCACGTGTAGCCTCTCCGTCAAAGCCCTCTGTGTCCCAGTACCACCAGGCTAGGTTTTGTATTAATAGATACTCAGAAAATGAGAGATACTTAGAAATACTCAGATACTTAGAAAACAAGACAAAGAAAGATGACTTAGCCCGTTATGTCTAAGAGACCCTGCACCGTATAAGTGTCTTTCCATCCCTGAAGCCGAATGTTCAGTAGGGCTCAAGGGCACTTCTCTTAGACCCCCTAGGAGGTACGGTTCAACCTTGATTAACCAGAGTGTACGGGAAAGGGCAAGGGGGGAGAGAGGGGAGACTGGGGGTAATTGGAAAGTTCTATCTTACAGAAAGTTAACCAAAAAAGCTTTTTTCCCCCCTAATCTATATTTCAGCCTTTTTCCTGAAACACTTTGAGAAATCATGTATTTCCATATCAGGGTGGGTTAGTGAACGTGGTCACTGCTCCCTTCTTAATTTCTTCAAGAAGTGGAATCTTCCTCTCTGCCCCTGGAGCACTGAGTTTGAGTCCGGTAGCCCTAAGCAAAGGTGGTTTATTGTCGTCTTTTGTATCCATCCTTATTTCTCTGCACCTTATGAATATAAGACCTCTACATGTCTTATATTCAGGTACCAAAAGCAGGATGTTGTGGCCCTGCCGTTTGGGCCACAAGGATATTTGTTCTTGTACCGTCGTACTTAACGCCTCTGTTGCCTTTGAATGGGAAAGTCAAGTATACATTCTGCTTCTAAGAGATTTAATTGGGCCAAGAATAGACAGCTTATTCATGCTACAAAAATGCCTTAAGTGCCAACTATGTGCCAGGCACTGTTTCAGGTAGAGCCGCTACATCGTATTCTACATTTCATGCTACGTAAAGGGTGCCCCCTAGAGTTGTACAATGTCTTCACCCAGGTTCTAGATGCTTGGGGCACAAAACTAAACAGGAATGGCCAAATCCCTTGCTTTTGTGGAGCTTACAACTCAATGTGCAGAGACAGACAATCCATTTCACAAATATAAGGAAAATATAGAGTAAGTCATACGGTAATAAATGCTGTGGGGGAAATAAAGCCAGGAAAGGGGATGAGAGTGGTGGTGTAGGGGGTGCTTTCAAAGAGAGTATTCCTAGAAGTTTTCGCTGAGAGGGTAGTATTTGAGCAAAGACCTGAAGGATGAAGGATCAGGCTCTGTGGGTCTCTGGAGTAAGAGTGGCTCAGGGAGAGGGAACAGCCCTGCAGCTGGAGCGCGTCAAGTGTGGCTGAAGTAGAGAGCGAGGGGAGGGCAGCAGGAGAGGAGGCCTGGCAGGTCCTGGGGACCATGTTCATTGTGTAAGGCCAAGTGGAAGTGGAGCTTAATGCAGAGAAGCAACAAGGCTCTCGGACTGGTTATTGGGACAGAAAGAGGTATCGAGCCGCCTCAGTCCTTCAAGCACTGAATGTACATGTTAAGGATGTTCAAGGGGTGCATGGCCAGGTGGCGAGTATGTAAGGAGACAACCAAGAAGGTCCATGCAGCCTGTTCTTGAGCAAGGAAGGCATCCTTCTTATTAGAGCGGGAGGAGAATTTGGAGAGCCATCTTCTTGCTGCTGCCTTCAGTTCGCGAGTGGGAGCTCGGAAAACCACAGAGGAGGACAGACTTGCCAAAGGCCACACTGGGATCATTGGCAAAACCGGGTCTAGAACCTAGGACCCTTGGAGCACAGTGATCTTTCTTCCATCACTTTCAGCCTCCACCCCCTGAATTGGACCATAAAATTATATCTGGTCAGCCTCCTCACAGGATCATTGTCGGGAGTCAACGAAACCTACACTGAGATGAAGTGGTGGGTACCACTGGGATGTCAGTCATGTCTTGGTGTGCCCAGAGGCGTTGGGCAGGGAACACGGGCTCCTCTTTCTCTTTGGAGACAAAGAGAATGTAAGCAGGAGGAAGTAAGGGGCAAAAACATGGAAGGGGTGATAACATAATGCTTGATGGGGATCTTGGTCACCCAATCAAGCCAAAGAAAATTTAGCGTGAGTCCCACGGAGAAAAGAGCTACAGCAAAAGAGGGAGGAATGGGTTTCCAGAGGGACTTGATGAAACATAGTCCATGACCAGCACAGTCTGCGACCCAAGCAACACAGATGTGGGTGGAGAGAGGACAGAAGGAAGACCTCCTACATGGAGCCCAGTCATGTTTCAGCCTCTGAAGGGTGGCCAATGGAGGAGCTTTGCAGACCTGGCCCTACTCACTGATGTGAAATCCCCAGTGTCTGCCGTGAGCAGAAGGGCAGGAGAGGAAGACTCTCCCACAGGCTGCATATGGTCACCACAGCCAAATGGCTGGCTCAGGAGCTGCTTGATAAATTACATCCTGGGGACCTCCACACAGGATCAGGGAGTCCTGCAGGATGGGGCAGGAGCCAATGAAACATGAGGTCTGACCACCACAGAAACCCCATCTAGGTTTACAGGCTGGAGAGAACTTGAACAGAGTTGGAATATGCTTGTCTGGCACACAATAGGTGCTCAGTTAATCATCTTCTTGAACCCAGCACTCATGGAACTTCCAAAGCAGGGCCCCAGACCAAAGCCCATTCAGTTGCTGTGACTAAGAGTAAATTCCACAGAAAGATTACTTGGTGAACAGGAGGATTATAAATCTCTGGATGGCCCTGTCTGGTCAAGAATGACCCCCACTATGAACCCTGAGGCAGTTGCCAAGATTGGAATTTGCATGTGTTTGGTGTGTGTGTGTGTGTGTGTGAGTGTGTGTGTGTGTGTGTGTGTTTGTGTACCTGCCAAGCTTACATGACTAGTAGTTAGGGGTGGGGGGATTGGAAAGAAAAGGTCAGGAAGAGAGAAAGACAGTGGGTCAGCAGGAGCAGAGCAGAGAGCCTCGAAGTCTAGACTGAATCAGAGGCCTGAGGTCCACCCACCCACTGGGAAGGCCACATCTAGGCCTCAGAGGCAAGTCTGGCTTGAGCTGGAAAGGAAATAAAAGGAAGCTGGGGACCCATTTGGTCTCAGGCCAGGCAGCTAATTGTTTCTGACATGGGCCAGAGTTCTGCCAATAATTGCTGGGCTCATCCTCACATTTGAAGTGAAAAAAAGGAGGGGGTTTTACTAACATCTATTCCAGATTTCTTTTTTGCTTTCAGGCGGACCTTGGTCCCATTATCTTGGAGCATTTGACTTTAGTGACGGGAGCTGGATGGGCTTAATGGTGAAGCAGCTCATAGGGATCCCCCTGGAGCCATCCCTGCTCCCTCAGTCTTCAAAGGGCCCCTGGGCCCCTCTGCCCCTCTGGACAGGCAGGAAGAGGAACTGCTCTGCAGCCAGGACTCTCACCCATGCTCCAGCCCCCAACCTGGAACCCCCAGCCCAGTGCCTCTTGCACATCCTGTCTAGTCTTTAAAAATCACCTTAACATGTTGTCATCATCACCTCTCTTCCAGTCTCCCACATTCCTCCAAGAGTCTCGGGGCTAATTCTCAAATTGCCATCTTGGTGCCTGGGGATGTGACAGAGCAGAAGGACTCAGGGATTAAGCAGTATCCACTGTGCCTCTTACTGGCTGGAGATGGCCATTGAGAAGTTAGTTACTTTCAGTGAATCTCAGTTTTCTGAACCTCAAGTCAGATGTGACAGTAACCATCTCTCAGTGATGCATATGGAGCCCAGCACAGTGTCTGGAACATAGTACATGCTTAATAAATTCAGCCCCTCCCCCCACGAGGGCAGAGAGTTTCATCTGTTTTATTCACTGATGCAATCCCAGCACCTAGATTGATGCCAGGCACAGGGCAGTAGCTCAGTAAACATTTCTGAAAGGGATGAAGGGACTGGGGAGAAATTCTAACCAGCCGAAATAGAAGCTACGCCATTCAGCTTCTCTCACTAAACTTACCCTAGTGCTCCCTTCCTATCCAGAAAGCCAGCCTCCTCAAACATTACTGCATTTCCCTCCTTCCCTTCAGAGCAGCCTCCTGCACACAGCATCCTTGCTCTCTTCCTCTCCCTGCACGCTCACCTGCCTTGAGGTACATGGGATTGTCCTCCTTTTACATATGAGGAGATGGAGACCTAGAGTGGGGAACTGCACGTTCAGTGAGTAGAGAAGCTGGGATTTGAACCCAGTTCATCCCGGCTCTGGTGCTTCTGTTTTCCATCCCTGTCCTGTCCTCCTGTCCTTCCGCTCCTCAAACCACTGCCCAGGATCTGCTGGTCCCAAGCTTGATGCCCTTAGCCCACCACAGGGAGGCAGCTGCCCCTGCCTGATCACCCCTCTCGAAGTCCTCTCTGCCCTCAGTTCCCAGGGCTCAGGGTGTCCAGTGTAGGGTTTCAGGGGAATTTCTATCATAATTAGTCACATCTCTTTTCTCCCTCAGAGTTAGAGTCAATTAAGAAATAGGACGCGAGTCAGGCAGCTGGTGTGATAGTTTGAAAGTTCAGTAAATTCTCACTCCCCTCCGGTTCCCTGAACAGATTTCCATGGTCCACTGAGGCTGGGCTTGGCCAAATGACTGGCTTTGGCGGGTGGAATGTTTGCAAATGTGATACAAGAAGAGGCCTTTGTGTGCTGAGCAGTTTGGCTGGGCTCTTGCACATCTGCCACCACCGTGGCTCTAGCCCAGGTGGTCCACTGGCCCTGGAGGAAGGAAAGATACAGGGAGCAGACCTGAACCCAACCCACAGCCTTGGGGCTGACCCCGACTATACTGACCAACACCCAGATGTCCCACAAACACAGGAGCAAGAAGAGAGTGCAGTTTGAAACCGCTAAGCTACAGGGTTTGTAGCTTTATTATAGTGACAAATAAATAAAAGATCCAGATGGAGATCCAGAAACCAGATTCCTGACTGTTAAGGCTGCCATCCTCCCCACGGCCACAGCAGTCTCCGGCCACCCTCGTCACTCGTTGACTGTGCCCAGGGAGGGGGCACAGAGCCAAACACACCCAACCTGCATCCGGCAGCCTTGACCAGAGAAATAGAGATGTGGTGCAACTGGATCCTCGGTAAGTGGAGGCTCAAGACCCCTCCTGTTTCCACATTTGTTACTGAAAGTCTCTATGAAACGTCACCGTCTACTTAGGTGACTGAGAGCTGCCCAGGCCGCAGAGGGAGTGAATGTCAGGATGGGGGTCGGGCTGTGGTGGGATGTGCCGGCCCCGGCCCCTCTTTCTAGTTACTGCTCTTTGGGGAGATGCTGCTTGCTTTCAACTGACTCCTGGATCTCAACTTGATTTGTGATCATTCAGCTTTCAACAGAGAGGTAAGCATGGAGAAAAAAAAGCAAAGCACACTGAGGTTTCCTGCAAAAGCAAGAAAAAGACCCCTCTTGTACGTCAGTGAGCTGTGGTGAAGTGGTCAAGGGCTTCCAGTTTCTCAGGGGTGCCCTCTCTGACCCAGGCAGGTCTTCCAGCCTGGTAGCTTTGCTCTCCTCCACAATGTGGAGATAGTGATGGCTCCCTGCCCGCCCACAGAGCTGTGGTGACAGAAAGTGAATGACAGAAAGCAAGATGTGGACACACTTGGAAAGTCATCACACCTTGCAGATACAAAACAGTAAAACAGTTCTCACCTCTGGCAACCTTGGTCTCACTTTAAAAGTCAACAAGTTTGGGCTTCCCTGGTGGCACAGTGGTTGGGAGTCTGCCAACCACTGCAGGGGTTGGCAGGGGACACGGGTTCGTGCCCCGGTCTGGGAGGATCCTGCATGCCGCGGAGCGGCTGGGCCCGTGAGCCATGACCGCTGAGCCTGTGAGTCCGGAGCCTGTTCTCCGTAGCGGGAGAGGCCACAGCAGTGAGAGGCCCGCGTACCGCAAAAAAGTCAACAAGTTTAAATAAAATGTCACTAAATTGTATTTCTTTGACAAGAATGCCTATTCTGGTCCTTGTTCTTCCTAAAAGAACTGGCCTTTCTATTTTTGCCAAGTTCAAAAGACCACAGGCTTAAGAGACAGAGAAATGTGGGTCCAAATCCTGCTTCAAGTACTAATAAGCTGCATGACTGTGGGCAAGTCAGTTAAATGTCATATAGCCTGAATTTCCTCATCTGTAAAATGGGTACAATAGTAAATGTTCCTTCAGATTGCTGTGAAGGTCAAAGCAGACATTGGTATCAAAAGTACTTTATGATTTGGAAGTGACGTGTAGGTGACAGGTGTCATTATTATTATTTTTCAAGCATTTGTCAAAACCTATGATATATAAAGGTCCTATGCTCCATCCTCATCAGGATCAGGCAGTTTGGGGGCAACTTCTACTATTTACCCAGTAATCTCTGCTCTCCCTCTTTAAGGGCACCTTTTACAGACAAGAAGTTCGACATCTCTCCTTGGTAGCTAGGACTGAAGAAAGAAGAAAGTGGCCAGAGACAGTGAGGGGTGGAAGGAACTGCAGCCGCTGAGGTGCCTGCAACATCACCTGGTTTTCCAGAAACTCCCAACTATGCTGGGTCTCCTCAGGGACCAGCAAGACGAGGTGTAGAAATTGCTACTGGGTAATAGTCATAGCCATAAAAATAACACTGTGAAAAATCCACATTGTGAATAACAAGGAGAAGTTAATGCAAAGACTCATTGCCCCTCGTTAGCGAAAACTTGGGCGCAACTTTTCCAGGCTCCCGGGAAGGCTTTGGAGAACGCTGCTTCCACCCAGAAGCACTTCATCATTTATATGAATGAAAATGAGTGCAAACAGATTGTCGGGATGTCTGTTAACATCACCTCTTTTTTCTTGCAAGGAATCCCCTCCATAATTACATTTTGCCTGTCAGTTCATAAATTTTTCTTATTACAAACTGGCCGTTATTGATGGCTTTTTAAAAGTACAAAAACTGAGCCCAAAGCAGTAGATCTCTCGGTAAATTCAAAACATACTCTCTTTGGTCCCAATCACTGGTGAGGAGTGAGGGGGAAATTCTCCTCGTTCGTTGTGAGCAGAAGCAGGCCTGACATACGTTTCGGTTTAGAGACTTGGCTTTGAGGGATGCATGTTTTAAGCCACAGTGAAAATAATAAATAAAGGATAAACTTATTTGGCAAATGCTGACACTCTGCAAGCCAGCATCCTGCCATTGTTCTTTAGCTGGGTCACGCCGCGCAAAGGCTTCTATTTGGGTTCCTGGCATTTATGACCAAATGTCATGATGAGCAAAGGGAGGAAGGCGGTGGGGGACACGGGCGGGATAATAAAGACTTGCAGTCAGAGTTTTTAAGTAACCAGTAGATCGTGTTCAAATCCTTTTAAAATGAGGTTCTGTGGTTCTATATTTAGACCTATCTGGTTAAAACGTGAAAGAGCCAAATTTCAAGTGATTTCTGCCTTCTGGGGAGAGAATGGGTGTTCCTCATTGTTCACAGTCTGAGAGAAGTTTCTAGAACTTTTACTGGTCACAAGTAAGGGACCATATCAACGGTGGGGGCAGGAGGGCAGGAGAGTGGACATCCAGGGGAGCTTCCCCACCCCTCCAGCCCAGCCCCCTGAACACGCAGAAAGCAAAGCAGGCTGGCAGCCCCCTAACCCAACTCCCTTACGCTGCAACTGTGCAAAATGGGTGGGGAGGAAGCGCAAATGCAAACCTGGACGTGTGTGATCCATTCCTGATTGGAGCTGGATGGAACCAAGTAGTCAAAGCAAGACACAACATGGTCTAGGTCAGGCTGCCAGGCTTGGACTGCTCACTCGCTAGACGCAGGCAGCAGCTACTGATCTGGCCGAGAAACAATGCCCCTTTCAGCTCTCAGTATCTGTTCTTAATATCAAGATGCAAAACCGGGGTCCCCATCAGTGAGGAAGCAGAGTCCGGGCCAGGAGAGCAATTACACCTTAGCCAATCAAGAGAACAGAATGGGAGATATAAAAACATTTTTCAAGTGGAAATAATTCAAGGGGCTTCTAAATATCTTAACAGCGTACTTGGCCACACTTGGGATTAGGGAGCAGTATTTTATGTTGGGCAGCAGGGCCTTTGTTTTGTGTGCGTGTGTTTTTCTCGTTAGCCAGGGATCTGAAGAGAGGACTGCGTTCTGTCAGAGTGTGGCACGGACCCCTCCAGCCCCCGGCAGGGCACGGCAGCACCAGCATTTGGCAAGAAGACAGGGGAGTCGGTGATGAAACAGACCTAGTCCCGTGTCGTGTCTTGACAGCTTCGAAGCCTACCCCGCCCACGCTCATGGGTTCCCCGAGCCTCACCAGGCTTGGTTTATGGGAGAGGGCTGCCCTCAGAGCAAAACCCAGGAGACAGGCAGAAGGTCCAGAACACACAGGCTTTGGCCGTGGCCCCCAGAGCAGGGTGAGACTGGAACTGGGTCACCCTCTGTTTTCTGTCAGCTCCCAGATAAGATGAGAAAAGGTCGGCTCTGCTGGGAGGAGCCAGTAATCCCAGCAGAATCCCTCAGTCGGCCCTAAGGTTGGCCTCCGGGCAATAAATCTGCATCCTGTGAGAAGCAGCCCTGCTCTGCCCGGCCTCAGGGCGCCCCACTTGAGTTCTGAGACAATTCTCTGTGCTGGGCACTGGGGCCAGAGAGGAACAAGCTAGGGCTGGAGAGAGGCTGGGAGGAAAGAGACCATGATGATGGCAAAAATAATGAAGAGGAGAGAACATTTATAAGGCTCACCTTGAGAACTTTACAATCACTCCTTTAATCCTCTACCCTGTGAGATTGGTATTACCATCATCTGCAATTTACAGATAATGAAACAAAGGCTCAGAGAAGTTAAGTAACTTGCCCAAGGTCACACAGGCCGAGTCAGATTTTTTTTTTTTTTTTTTTGCAGTACTCAGGCCTCTCACTGTTGTGGCCTCTCCCGTTGCAGAGCACAGGCTCCAGACGCGCAGGCTCAGCAGCCACGGCTCACGGGTCCAGCCGCTCCGCGGCATGTGGGATCTTCCCAGACCGGGGCACGAACCCATGTCCCCTGCATCGGCAGGCAGACTCTCAACCACTGCGCCACCAGGGAAGCCCCCGAGTCAGATTTGAACCCAAAACATCTAGCTCCAGGTTCCGTGTTCCTAACCACTTTGCACCTAAAGGAACTGAAGAGAAGACTTCCTGAAGGAAGCTTTGAAAGGCCAGGCGGACATGTCCTGTGGCACAAGCCCATCTGTTAACACTTGGGGTCTACACAGGGGAAGAAAAATACCTTGACTCTGGCTCAGAGTCCAGAGGATGAGAACGGGTTACTCAGAGTGTGGTCCCTGGACGGCAGCACCAGCCTCATCTGGGAGTTCCACGAAACAGAATCTAATTTTTAACAAGCCCCCAGTTGACTCCCAGGCACTCGCAAGTTTAGGGGGCCCTGACACAGAACATAAGAGCTAGGCAGCCCTTTCGGTCCTTGCCCGCAAGGGATCAAGGTCATGAGGAAAGGAGTGCTGGGTGTGCTGCCACCATTTCTTCCGCCTTCAGTTTCTGCGTCTTTTGCAGGGCTTCCAACAGCCCTATGCTGGGACAAAGCATCTGGAGGTTCACAACCTCTGTGGTCTGTAGGAGTCACTGTGAGGAGGGTCCAGGGAAGAATTCACCAATTTCAGTGGAAAACAAGTGGCAGTTACTAGCTATGATGACTTTGTACTTAGGGTCTGGATATGCTGCACCTTTCTATATAGTAAGACACCAACTGCTTAAAAAATAATCCTTGAGACAGATACAAAGAGGAGCGTTTTAAGATGTGCAGTCTCTGGGCTTCCCTGGTGGCGCAGTGGTTGAGAGTCCGCTTGCCGATGCAGGGGACACGGGTTCGTGCCCCAGTCCAGGAAGATCCCACATGCCGCGGAACGGCTCGGCCCGTGAGCCATGGCCACTGAGCCTGCGCGTCTGGAGCCTGTGCTCTGCAACAGGAGAGGCCACAACAGCGAGAAGCCCGAGTAT